>NW_027598122.1:0-53846 GCF_964194155.1 Cetorhinus maximus
GGAGGGTTGGGGAGAGGGGGGAGGGTTGGGGGGAGAGGGGAGGGTTGGGGGGAGAGAGGGTAGGAGGGAGGAGGGAGGGTAGGAGAGAGATGGGGGAGGGGAGAGAGGGAGGAGAGAGGGGAGGGAGAGGGGGAGAGGGGAGGGGGTAGGAGAGATAGGGGAAGGGAGGGTAGGAGAGATGGGGAAGGGAGAGAGAGAGGGAGGAGAGAGGGGAGGGAGGGTAGGAGAGAAAGGGGGAGGGAGGGTAGGAGAGAAAGGGGGAGGGAGGGTAGGAGGGAGAGGGGGAAGGGAGGGTAGGAGAGAGATGGGGGAGGGGGAGAGGGGAGGGTAGGGGAGAGAGAGGGGGAGGGTAGGGGAGAGAGAGGGGAGGGTAGGGGGAGGGAGGGTAAGAGAGAGATGGGGAGGGAGGGTAGGAGAGAAATTGGGGAGGGGAGAGAGAGGGGGATGGTAGGGGAGAAAGGGAGGAGAGGGAGGGGGAGAGGGGAGGTGAGAGGAGGGGTGGAGCAGTTGGGGGTGGGGTGGTTGTTGGCCTGTTTAGTGGGTGGATGAACTCTCAGTATGATTGCAGCTATGTTATTGTCTTAAATATTCTTGGGAGAATTTCCATTCTGCCATTTTGTACGTTGTCTGCTAGAGCAGTGGAACTATTAGAGCATGGAGTTCATCCACACAATTGTTCAGCTAATTGGCCCTTAGCCCACTTGAAAATTCAAGGTTTGGATATGCCACGCTCCATTTGATGGAGCGCCCATGTCAAAACTCCCTCACTGTTGTAGAATTTTTCAGTAGATTTATCCCTACCCGAGGCCTGGGAGCAGTCCACTTGCTCTAGTTTTAGATGTGAGATTTGCAAATGTAAATCTGATCTCCTAAATCTGTTCTCTCCCCCTCCCCCCCCCCCCCTGCCCACTTTGTATTATGTTACGTAATGCTGTTCTTACCTGGTCCTGGACTGGGAAAAGTGACATCCTGAGTTCTGGTGGCAGAAGAATCATCATCTAGTTTTAATTTACATAAAGGTTCCTGTGCTGAGTTTTGAAAATAAATTCCATACTCAAGGCATTTTAATTTTCTACGTTGGAGTAACACCAAGTGATCTGCGTGTGAGTGTGTGTGCTTTAATTATATCCACTCACATCTTGTAAAAGAAAACCCATGAAATCTAAATTGCAGGTTTTTACTTTTTGGAAGTTTTTGAATGAGAATTTTTTCATACTATTCATCATTTGACTTTTAAAATCTGCATTTCAAAGAAGCGGGTCTAATGCAGCTGTTCACAGCCTTTTTGTTTCTGAGGTCCCCTTTTCAGGGGTAATGTGAAACTTGTTATGGCGCTTGGCAACAATTTTCAATTCTCATGCCAACACTCATACCCACTGTATGTGGTTCCCTCCCCAATTAAAGCCTTCAATTGCGCAAACACTGAAATACAGAAGTTTTGTAATCTAGGTATAACTTTGACCGCTCAGATAAATTAAATTCTCCCCCCCACCCCAGTTCCAAACTGGCTGCCACTCCACATCATGAGGCAGAGACAGTCTTTTAGCTGACACCTTTGCCTCCTTTTGTCCTGGCTGATTGGTCGCTTGAGAGTCTCCTTCCGGTTGAACTTGTGATGAGACATTAAAGTCTTTCAACAGTCATTATTAAACAACTTTTCATGTAGTCAGAACACTTGAAGGTGCTTCACAGAGTGAATCGTCTTTAGAATGCAGTGACTGTATTGAGGTAAGCAAACCCACTCAGGCAAATGTAGAAATGTAGATGTTTGTTCTGGATAGTAAGCAGTTAATTTATTGGCACAATTTGTGTTTTGTCTACTCAATCTCTGATTATTTTTGGCGGATCCTTTGAGACCATCTTGCAGATTGATGGATGAGAACCCCAGTCTGACATAGTTCCCCTATAACATTTTTTGAGAACTGGTCAGTGGTCTCTATTGACTGTCTCTAAATAACTTCATAAACAGTCCAGGAGCCAACTGTTCTCAAAGCAGTTTCTTTCCGTAAGGCTTGATAGTGAATTGCTTTCTTGTCAGAAAACTTATAATACTTTTCCAGAGTATTTTTGATATGCAAATTTCTCCCCAGCCCAGAAATAAAAATATAGCCCAGCTCTGATTTTGGTATTAGTTTTATATCTTGTTGGTGAGATTAGTGCCAGACTCTGACCCTGCAGACTTAAACTAGTATCAGGGGTTTATATAGAAAATAGGAGCAGGAGTAGGTCATTCGGCCCTTTGAGCCTGCTCCGTCATTCAATGTGATCATGGCTAATCCTCCATCGCAATGCCATGCTCTCATCTCTCCCCATACCCTTTGACACCTTTAGAGTCCAGAAGTCTATCCATTTCCTTCTTAACTATACTCAGTGACTTGGCCTCCACAGCCCTCTGTGATAGAGAATTCCCTCGGTTCACCACCCTCTTGATCTCCTCTCATTCTTCTAAACTCCGGTGAATACAGGCCTAGTTGGCCCAATGTCTCCTCATACGACAACCCTGCCATCCCAGGAATCAGCCTGGTGAACCTTTGCTTACTGTATCAACTTAATCGTATAAAAATGACTGGGTTGTGAAATCAATATTGCTTACTGCACCATTATTTAAATAATGTAATATTGTAAAATGGTATTGGAATCATCATGGCCTGCTAACTTGATTTGTAATATAATTTAAATTGTTAACTTTTAACATGAAGTATTTCAGATTCCATAAGAACAGATTTCTTGTAAGTAGGTAAAGGAACAGACTAGAGTTGAACATCCTCATGATCTTGTCATCCTCTCAGCTAATCTGTAGCATGCTAAAACACTAAACCACTGTTGACTCTGATAAAAACCCTAATTTGTGTAGTGATTAACTGTTCACAAAATGGGAGGGAGTTAGGGCAATGGGCAAGAATTGGGTGAAATATTGAGAGAGTCAAACTTAGTGATGCGTTTTGAACATGTCAAGAAATGTAAAAGTTGTTTTTTTTATAAGGGGCTTCCAGAATGTGAGCGTAAACCCATGATCAAAAAGAAGGCAAGGTGACAGACACTGCAGGTTTGCAGAAGATCCTGTAACAATGAAGGAGATGGCAGAGGTAGGGTGTTTCAGGGCATTGGAACAATGTAGATGAGAAAGACAGTTGAATCTGTGTTCTGGTAGACAGGGAGCCAGTGGAGGTTGGGTTAGCAGTGCTTTGGCATAAGATGCAGACAGAAGATCAAGGTGAGTTGGATTTTTTTATAGAGTAGAACTTGGGAGCCTGATGAGAATATGCAGACATTAGCCCTGGAGGTGATCTGGAAATAGGCAATCTTTAATGGATTGGGGAAGGTTCTGGATTATGGGTGGAGGTGGAGAGATAATACTGGGTGTCGGTATACCTACAGAGGTTGTTAATTCGAGAAGTTGCGTGTATGCAACTGGATGGACGAGAGATGGAAGCTTTGAGTACACTGGAAGTGACTGTTTAAATGTGGGAGGACAGTCAGTTACATTAGGGCAAGTGAGAATGGAACCACAAAGTGGCACTGTAGCAGAGGTGGACCAATGAGACTGCAGCTATGAAGAAAGATAGAGTAGATGACCGAAAGTCAGGAGAACAAGGGGAAAGAATGTGCCATGGAAGCTCACTGAAGGGATTGGGAGAGAAAGCTGGAGTTTTTTTGGAGATGAGGAAGGGAAAGAGGAGTTGGGGAGGATTGACTGTTTAAGGCAGGAGGTGATGACAGTCATTTTGAAGCCATATGAATAATGCTGGAAGAAAGGTGGGAAGTACCAGTATCTCTGAGCATTAGGTCAAAGAATGGTGACTGTTCAGAAGCTGGTTTTGTGGAGGAAATCAGCCTAATTAGTGTGGGGAGGGTGAAGGAAAGTACAGAAGTTCCAGATTATTGATGGAGGGGAAATTATGCAAAAAGAACCAAGAGTTTGGAGGGAAGAAAATCAATGAACTGAACTGAGGTTGGAAGAGATGGAGAGTCAAAGCGACAAGGTAGTGGTGACAAGATCTCGGAGTTGTTTGTGGTCCTCGGTTATGGGGTTGTGACACTGCAGTTTCTACTTATTTGACCAGGATAAGAATGAACCCGCAGGAGTGTCAAGTTCACAAGGGAGCAGTCAGAGCTCCAGGGGAAGGCAGGGATTGGGGGTGGGAAAGAAGGAGATAAGACGGGAGAGGTTTGCCCTTAGAGGTAGAAGTAAGTGGAAAATGCATCGAGAAGTTGTTCTAGAAAAGGAAACAGTAAGGGTTGTGATGGGTGGAACAGAAGCCCCACATACACTCTTTCATAAGAAGCTGGTAAATAGTGTTTTGGAGAGACAATCCAGGTCAGTCTCCACCCAGTGGAACTAAATAGTGTGTGGTTGTGCTCATTAGCCTGAGAACAACTTACTTTGTCAAGATCTGGGATCTTTATCTCTGCTGCAGTGCATCTCCCCACTAGGTTATCACTGGAGCTGTGGAATTTAAAGTTAATTTTTTTCTCTCTCCCTTGGCTGTCCATATCACTGTTACCTGCTTTTTATGACGGGATAACCTGCTCCCAGACCTCTTGAGCACCAACCTGCAGGTGCACAAGAATGGCGGTGCCCTCCTGAGACAGGCACAATTGATTTTGTAAACTTGCTGATCATATGCAGACATCGACAAGTAAGTTTTAAATTACAACATTGTAAAAGATTTAAATAATATTAAGCTACAGGTTACTCAGTGTCAGTACATAAGTCTGTCACATTCTCTTGATATTCCAAATTACAATTTCCAAGTTGATTTCTGCCCTTCCATTGTGGAAAAACTGACGTTCTGGTACAGGCACAGTGTTACAATCCAGTGTTTGAACTCAGTCACCGTGTTTGTGGTTATTTTGTTACAGGCTGGTGAAAGGTAAGTAAGTGTTAAATGATTAGATAAAATTAAAGTGCTTGAAACAAAGTAAGATCTGTTAATTGTGAAGCAACATCTCTTGCCCCGTTCCCCTCTATGCCTCCAATCTTGCAGTTGAACTTGAGGTTCACACAGCTTGATGCCTTTCATTCCTTTTGGCTTTGTTCTCTTTGCATGAAGCCATGTGGCAGCCCAAACCTTCACAGATTTGATGTAGTTTCATTATCTGTAGTTTGAAGGCTGAAAATGTGGCTTTGTCAAAAGTAAGGGAACAGTCCACACATTAGATATTTTGGATGTCAGACTTTGTCAGAACTGATGAATTGCAAGGAATTACCAATGCCTAATTCAGTAAAATAAAAAATACATGCATCCAGAATTTATCTGTTGTTCAAGGCAGTCTACCATATAGAAAAACTGTGCATCAATATTGGTTATTTCAGATTGGGAGCAACAAACCCCATATACCCTTAATTCCTACATGAATCATTCCCAGTATTGCTTTGCTCCTTATATTTGGTGATTCCATCTACATGTACAAAGCAAAAACTGTACATTGCAATCAAGTGGTCAACATTGCTCTGGTTTGGAATATCTGTCAATGCAGCTCTTCAATTTGTATATCAAAGATTCATCCTTTACTGCACCTATTGGGTGGTTTCCAGGTCTGTTTTATAACCCTACCATCGTGATGATCACTGAAAACATTTTTTGCAAATCCAATTTTTGGTTTCCCTACTGGAATCAGCATTTCATTTTTGAAGCATTTTGACGCCAAAGTGCCTGACTAGCTGCATCTAGTTTCTCTGGTGGTATTTAAAGACCCACATTTTTAATAGTGAGTAATTATACTGTTTGTGTAGCTTTCACTGAATTGCTTTAATTTGTGTTTGATGCTGGGGAAAAGTTTGAGAACTAGCAAATTAAAAAAAAATAGGAGTAAAACATTTGTACTGCAGTAAGGATTCAGACCTAAATGAAAACATTCAGGCAAATCATAGAGAAGTGGGTTATAAATAACTGTGGGTATAAAATTAATTGAAAGTTACTGTATTTTACAATCAGAAACTGCTCTGAATATCAAATAACTGCCCTTTCACAGCATTGATAATCACTGGCTGAAGTAAAGCCAGCATTTCTTACCTATCTGATTGAAGTGACTTCCAGAATTGGCTTGTTATGGTAAGGGTTATTAACCAATTTATTTGAACTGATTAGCTAGGTGTTGGAAGAAAATGAAACATAAACCATTTAAGATAATGCTTATTATTCTTTCAACCACATCCTCTGCAAACTAAGTTGGCAATTTGTGGCATACTGAATTTCAGGGGAAAAAAAACAGGTGATGCCTAAAGAACATAAGAAATATGAGTAGGCCATATGGTCCCTCGAGCCTCCTCCGCCATTCAATAAGATCATGGCCTTAACTCCACTTTTCCTGGCTAGCCCCCATAACCCGTGACTCCTTTGTCGATCAAAAATCTGTCTAATTCAGCCTTGAATATATTTAATGACCCAGCCTCTACTGCTTGTGGGAGAAAAGAACTGCAAGACCCTCTGAGGGAAGAAATTCTTCCTCATCTCCACCTTAAATAGGAAACTCCTTATTTTTAAACAGTGCCCCCTGGTTTTAGATTCCTCCAGAAGGGGGAACATCCTCTTGGCGTTGACTCTTGTCAAGCCCCTTAAGAATCTTATATATCTCAATAAGATCACCTCTCATTTGTCCAAGCTCCAATGGGTTTCGGCCCAACCTGCTCAACTTTTCCTCATAATGGAACCCCTTCATCCCAGGTATCAGCATGGTGAACCTTCTCTGAACTGCTTCCAATGCAAGTATGTCCCTCTTAAGTAAGGTGACCAAGATTGCACAGTACTGTCTAGGTGTACTCAAAAAATAAGATATAAAGCATGTTTATCATCTAAAAATGTCTTTTTCACACCAACTTGCTCTACATTACGGTACAGTGCAGCTAGCTCAAAACTACATATCCGAAGTCTCGAAGTTTCAAACTGCACCTGTGGGAAGAACATGAGTAGCGACAGGATCTGAGCTTGTTTTCTCTTGGCAGATGTAAAAGCATATTCATATTGCTGGTAATGGTTTGGCTTTAATTTCAGTTTGTTACAATTAAGAGGTAGTTCAGAAGAAATCACTGAAGAGAGACGCTAGATTGATTAGAAAATAAAATTGAGTACTGACATGTTACCTTGAACACAGTTTGCTTTGTAAACTTGGGTACTGAGTGTTCTTTCTGCAAATCTTGTACCTTTCTACAAGTAATTATTTAATGAATCACTTCAGTGCAGACCCATAAAAGAAAAGCCATCTCCTGCAGGCTATATTTGTAATAAATTTGTAATTTGTGAGCCGAATTTTTTGCAGGAGGCTTTCTTTACATTTTAAAGGCGAGTGTTTACAATAGTTATCTTGCCCAAGAACCTAAGTATTTTCGGAAATGTGGACAAAGCTGTAGCAGTAACATCTATTGTCCTTTCCGACTTGTCCTGAGCATGGTGGTGGGTCTTGAATTAATGCCAAGATTGTTCTCCATGATGGTCTTAGGTAGTGAATTATTGGAAAGAAATTTCTGTAGTGTTTAAATTGCCCTAACTATGTAGAGTGTATTTTGGATTTACGAATAAAACGATATATTTCCTTTGCTTTACCTTTCAAATTTTGTGGGCAACGCAAAACTTGGAAGTATTGTGGGCACACTGTTAAACTTCAAAAGGACAAGTGACCGATGAAATTTAATGCAGAGAATTGTGACATGATTCATTTTGCTAGGAAGAATGTGGAGAGACAATATAAAATATAATGTACAATTCTAAAGGGGGTGCAGCAGCAGAGGGACTTGGGGGTATAGGTGCACAAATCATTGAAAGTGTCAGGTTGAGAGCCTGGTTAATAAAGTGTTACACGATCCTCGCCTTTATAAATAGAGGCACGAGTGCAAAATCAAGGAAGCTATAAATTTGTAAAAACACTGGTTCCTGGAGCATTGCATCTATTCCCAGGCACCACACTTCAGGAAGGATGAGAAGGCATTAAGAGAGGGTGCAGAAAAGATTCATGAGAATGGTTCCAGGGATGATCTTCAATTACGCCGATAGATTGGAGAAGTCTTGAGTGTTCTTCTTGGAAAAGAGAAGGCTGAGAGGAGGTCTGATAGAGATATCCAAATTCGTAAGGGGACTGAATAGACGGGGAGAAATTATTTCCATTGGTGGAAGGATCAAGAACCAGAGGGCAAAAGAAGCATGGTTAGGATCTGGAGGCAGGCTCAATCAAGGATTCAAAAGAGAATTGGATCATTATCTGAAAAGGAAGAATGTGCAAGACTACGAGGAAAAGGCGGGTGAGTGACACTAGGTGAATTACTCTTGCAGGGAGCCAGCAAGGACATGGTGAATGGATGGTAGCCTCTTGTGCAGCAACCATTCTGATTCTATCATCAGAATTACTCATTGTAATTAAACCTATTACAATTAATTACCTTGCTTGATTGATCTAGGATCATAATTTAATTGACAGAACAGTTCATGTTAGAGGATGTATACATTAAGTCATCTGAAGGGTCTCAGCATTGCAGATGCAAAGAGGAAGAGCTGTAATATGGGATTAAATGGAGTTGATGGTATTATAGGAAAGTAACATCAAGCTGCACATAAAAGAAGAATTGGACGAAGCTAGCATTGTTGGATCATGCTAAAATGGGAAACTACAAAATTATGCAGATTCTGAATTAAAATATGCAATAGCATGGACTCCTGAGTAAGTTTGAAGATGCATCCAATGTATGTTCCACAGAGGAAGTGTGCCCAAACTAGTTCAAAATAGATAAACAGGAAGAATTTTTAGGTGCAAAAAATCATTCTTCATGATTTTTGAAAGATGGGTACTGAAAGAGCCAGCAATAAAGTGGGAAGCTGCTCAGTGTCTGATCATGATACCAGGATTGTGTGTACTATCTGAGAGGGATCATAATCACAAGAAGGAAAAGCAAGCAGAATCCAAGGACGGCATTGTGATTCAGCTTGCAGGATTATGCCAGAGGAGGAAGAAAGTGTAGGTAACATCAGTTTTGTTTTTGCTCCTATGATGTGGGTGATGCTGGCAAAGCTGGATTTATTGCTCAACCCTTCGAGCCCTGATAGAGGAACCTACCTGTGTGAAAACGGTAGTGCCTTTGAATGTCAAGAGAGGAGGATGCGTCTTATCCTGTTGGGATAATACCTTTGCTTGCCACTTATAATGCCTGTCATTCATAAGTCCAAGTCTGAATGTTGCCAATATTCTACTTTAGACTGATTCATTATTAGACAAACTGTGAAACCCTGAAATCTTCAGCAATGTTCCACTCCTGACCTAATGCCGGAGGTCATTATCAATTGATGAATTGGCTGAAGATGATTGCAAATATGTCCTGGGGATCGTGAAATTGCCCATCTTCATTTGTGGTTTTCCTCTTGACTATGATTGACCTCAGTTTCATTAAAGATCTTTGATTTGCTTTGAATGCTTTTGTGTCCATTCTTAGAATAAACTGTGTTCGCTTCAGCCGAAACCATATTGGTGAGTATGTTTAGTTTGATGACGTTACTGGTGATTTACTCTGTTACTTTACTACTGACTGGCCAGGTCAGTTTTGACTGTTTTTTGGATAGGACATACTTGTGTAATATGAAAATATGCAGTTAATATGTCGCCTTCAGTACGACAGCCAGGGTGTTGTCAGGGCTCAGCCTACGCTGGGCAGTGTACTCCTGTTTCTTAATGTCACATGGAATGAACCAAATTGGTTATCATAGGCATGTATGTTTGCAACAGGATGTTGGTGAGAATGAGGTCAAATAGGGTATGTACTTGTTTCCTTTATCACCTCATCTGGCAGCTATCATCCTCAAGGCACAGTCAGTGATGGTACTACTGAGCCAATCATATGGTGTATATTCTGTGTCCTTGATTCTTTGAGTTTCCTCCCAAGTGGCACTCAACCTGAAGGATCCAGCAGTTGAGGGCGGATTGTGGTTGGTAGTTATTGGCTTGAGGTTCATTGATGCTGTTTAACGTGAAGCTATTGGATTTCATTGTGCCAGGTATCAATGTTGAGGAATTCCAGGGCCATGTCCATCTACATGAAACATTGGCAGAGTGTACAGGAACTACTGCGGATAGTTTTGGCATGTACCAAGTATAGAAGCTTGACAGAATTGTAGCTAAAAGTAGGCATTGCTGGATAAGAAGGATTCAGAAGGATGCCCAAACTGAGCAGCAAGAATCTAGAGATCACGAAGAAGATGATGACCCGAGTGTTTTGGGAGACGGATGCTGAGATACATTAAAAGAGGAGATGACAGCACCCTTCTGAAGCAAAAACAGAAAATGCTGGAAAAACTCAGCAGGTCTAACAGCATCTGTGGAGAGAAAAACAAAGTTAACGATTCGAGTTCATATGACTCTTCTGGTTTGGATCACTTCTGGCTTTTCTCAGTGTCTATTGGTATACTTCAAATCATACAGACAATTGGAGTTCAGTTAGAATGGGAAATTTACAAATGTTTTCACATTATCATGTATCGTATTAGGCTACCTCTGAAGTACTTAATACTAAGGGGGAGGGAGTGGAATAGTGGGTATTGTCACTCGACTATTAATCCAGAGACCTAGGGTAATGCTCTGGAGACCTAGGGTTGAATCCCACCATGGCAGATGGCGGAATTTGAATTCAGTCAATTAAAATCTGGAATTAAGAGTGGAATGATGACCATGCCATCGTCGATTGTTGTAAAAACTCATCTGGTTCACCAATGTCCTTACATGTAGCTGTACTTACATGGTCTGGCCTACATGCAACTCCAGATCCACATCAATGTAGTTGATTCTGAAATGGCCTAGCAAGCCACTCAGTTGTAGCAAACCATGACAAAGTCAATAAGGAGTGAAACAGGACGGGCCACCTGGCATCGACCTAGACACTGGAAACGACAACAGCAACTCAGCCCTGCAAAGTACTCCTCACTAACAGCTGGGGGGGTTATGCCAGAATTGGGAGAACTGTCTCACAGACCAGTCAAGCAACAGCCTGACATAGTCTTACTCACAGAATCATACCTTACAAATCATGTCGCAGACATCATCATCCCTGGGTATGTCCTGTACCACCGGCAGGACAAACCCAGAAGAGGTGTCAACACAGCGTTATACAGTCGGAGGGACTTGCCCTGGGAGTCCTCAACATCGATTCCGTATCCCATTAAGTCTCATGGCACCAGGTCAAACGTGGGCAAGGAAATCATCTGCTGATTACCACATACCATCTGCCCTCAGCTGATGAATAAATACTCCTCCATGTTGAACACCACTTGGAGGAAGCATTGAGGGTGGCAAGGGCGCAGAATGTACTCTGGGTGGGGGACTTCAATGCCCATCACCGAGTGGCTCGGCAGCACCACCACAGACTGAGCTGGCTGAGTCCTAAACGACTGGGTCTGCAGCAGGTGGTGAGGGGAGCAACAAGATGGAAAAACATACTCGTCACCAACCTGCCTGCCGCAGATACAACAGTATTGGTAGGAGTGATCACCGCACAGTCTTTGTGGAGACAAAATCCCATCTTCAGATTGAGGATACCATCCCATCGTGTTGTGTGGCACGACCATCGTGCTAAATGGGATAGATTTTGAACAGATCCAGCAACTCATAACAGGGCACCCATGAGGCGCTGTGGCTATCATCAGCAGCAGAATTATACTCGAACACAAATCTGTAACCCCATGGTATGTATGTCCCCCACTCTACCATTACGACCAAGCCAGGGGATCAACCCTGGTTCAATGAAGAGTACAGGAGGCCATGTCAGGAGCAACACGAGGCATATCTAAAAATGAGGTGCCAACTTGGTGAAGCTACAACGCAGGACTCGTTGCATGACAAACTGCAGCAAGCGATAGAGCTAAGTGATTCCACAACCGACGAATCAGATCTAAGCTCTGCAGTCCTGCCACATACAGTTGAGAATGGTGGTGGACAATTAAACAATTGACTAGAGGAGGAGGCTTCACAAATATCCCATCCTCAATGATGGAGGAGCCCAGCTTATCAGTGCAAAAGATAAGTCTGTGGCATTTGCAACAACCTTTAGCCAGAAGTGCAGAGTGGATGATCCATCTTGGCCTCCTCCGGAGGCCCCCAGCATCACAGATGCCAGTCTTCAGCCAATTCGATTCACTCCACGTGATATCAAGAAACGGCTGAAGGCAATGGATACTTCAAAGGCTATGGGCCCTGACAATATTCCGGCAATAGCACTGAAGACTTGTGCTGCAGAACTTGTCACCACGCCCCTAGCCAAGCTGTTACAGTACAGCTATAACACTGGCATCTACCCGGCTATGTGGAAAATTGCCCAGGTATGTCCTGTACACACAAAGCAGGACAAATCCAACCTGGCCAATTACCGCCCCATCAGTCTACTCTTGGTCATCAGTAAAGTGATGAAAGGGGTCATCAACAGTGCTATCAGACGGCACTTGCATAGCAATAACCTGCTCACTGATGCCCAGTTTGGATTCCGCCGGAGCCACTCAGCTCCTGACCTCATTACAGCCTTGGTTCAAACATGGACAAAAGAGCTGAACTCCAGAGGTGAGGTGAGAGTCACTGGCCTTGACATGAAGGCAGCATTTGACCGAGTGTGGCATCAGGGAGCCCTACAAAACTGGAGCCAACTGGAATCGGGGAAAACTCTCCACTGGTTGGAGTCATACCTAGTACAAAGGAAGATTGGTTGTGATTGTTGGAGGTCAATCGTCCTAGCTCCAGGACATCACTACAGGAGTTCCTCAGGGTAGTG
Source organism: Cetorhinus maximus (assembly GCF_964194155.1). Classification (NCBI taxonomy): domain Eukaryota; kingdom Metazoa; phylum Chordata; class Chondrichthyes; order Lamniformes; family Cetorhinidae; genus Cetorhinus; species Cetorhinus maximus. The sequence goes on from NW_027598122.1 coordinate 12,734, forward strand.
TCCTAGGCCCAGCCATCTTCAGCTGCTTCATCAATGACCTTCCTTCCATCGTAAAGTCAGAAGTGGGGATGTTGGCTGATGATTAATAATAAATAATATAAAAGCAAAATACTGCGGATGCTGGGAATCTGAAATAACAAAATGCTGGAAAATTTCTGCAGGTCTGACAGCACCTGTGGGGAGAAAACAGAGTTAACGTTTCGAGTTTGCGCAACCATCAGCGAAGAAGGGGCATACAATGTTCACCATTCACAACTCCTCAGATACTGAAGCAGTCCATGTCCAAATGCAGCAAGACCTGGACAATATCCAGGCTTGGGCTGGCAAGTGGCAATTAACATTTGCGCCACACAAGTGCCAGGCAATGACCTATCTCCAATAAGAGAGAATCTAACCATCGCCCCTTGACATTCCATGGCATTACCATCACTGAATCCCCCCACTTCAACATCCTGAAGATTACCATTGACCAGAAACTGAACTGGACTAGCCATATAAATACCGTGGCTAAAAGAGCAGGTCAGAGGCTAGGAATCCTGCAGCGAGTAACTCACTTCCTGACTCCCCAAAGCCTGTCCACCAACTGCAAGGCAAAGGCCTGGAGTATAATGGTATACTTTCCACTTGCCTGGATGAGTGCCACTCCCACAACACTGAAGAAACTTGACACCATCCAGGACAAAGCAACCCGCTTGACTGGCACCCCAAACATTCACTCCTTCCACTGAAACACAGTAGCAGCAGTATGTACTGTCCACACGATGCACTGCAGAAACACACCAAGCCTCTTTAGACAGCACCTTCTAAACCCACGACCGCTACCATCTAGAAGGACAATGGCAGCAGATAGATGGGAACACCACCACCTGGAAGTTTGGAAGTTCCCCTCCAAGCCACTCACCACTCTGACTTGGAAATATATCGCTGTTCCTTCACTGTCGCTGGGTCAAAATCCTGGAACTCTCTTCCTAACAGCACTGTGGGTGTACCTACACCACATGGACTGCAGCGGTTAAAGAAGGCAGCTCATCATCTCCTTCTGAAGGGCAATTGGGGATGGGCAATAAGTGCTGGTCTTGCCAGTGACGTCCACATCCCATGAACGAATTAAAGAAAGCTCATTTATGATTTTGACCATTTGTTTCATGTGGGTACTCCTGTTGGAAGAAAGGTACTCATGTTTACAATTAAATATATTGATGGAAGTTATAACTTGTTAAATTTGATGGGTATTTAGCTTTCAATCCTTTTTAACACTACAGCGGATATCTTGGCTATCTTGTACATCAATACTGTGGTTTGTTCTGATTATGAGCAGGCAGGTTTTCTGCACAGCTATTTACTCTGACTTTTGCTGTAATTTTGGAATCATTTGTTAAGTGGCAGTTAACATATCTTGTGCATCCTGCCTGGCTGAGTATTTCCAACGTTTTCTGTTTTTATTTCCAATTTACAGCATCCACAATGCTTTTCTATTATCTAGAACTGAACCCAGCCAGAGTTAGCATCTTTGGGGGGGAAAAATCAGGAAACCGGTCAGAAGGAGCATCTTCAGGGTGGAGAGGAAAGGGAAACAGTGAGTATAGAACTGAAATAAAAATAGAAATTGCTGGAAAAGCTCAGCAGGTTTGGCAGCATCTATGGAGAGAGAAACAAAAATTATAATTTTGAGTCTAATATGACTCTTCAGAACAATTCTGAAGGAGATTCATATTGGACTCAACATTAACTGTTTCTCTCTCCACAGATGCTCCCAGACCTGTTGAGTTTTTCCAGAATTTCCTGTTTCTATTTCAGATTTCCAGCATCTGCAGTACTTTGGCTAGGTTCAGTTCTATACTCAAAATAGAAGTAGAGTTAACATCTTCAGGGAGGAGAGTGAGGGGTAGCAGTAAGTTTGGAACTGAACCCAGCTATGGTTAGAAATACTCAGGTTAAGCAGAATCTGAGGGGGAGGGGTGGGGAAGAAAGCGAATCAGCCAGACTCAGCATCTACAGGGGAGGGGAGACAATCAGTGTAGTTAGTGTGGAGAAATTGGGGCTGTTCTCCTCAGAAGGCTTGAGAAGAGATTTGATGGAGGGAGGTGTTCAAGATCATGAGCAGTCTAGATAGAGTAGAGAAAAACTGTTCAAATTCATGGAAGGCTCAAGATCCAGGGGAGACAAATTTAATATAAATGACAAAAAATCCAAAGACTGTAAATCATTTATGCTACAAGTGATTATGATCTGGAATGTACTGCCTGAGTGTGGTGGAAGCAGGTTCAGTCATGGCTTGCAAAAGGGAATTGGATAATTATTTGAAGGGAGGATTTGAAGATCTACAGGGAAATGGCTGGGAAGTTGGACAGGCTGAGTTTGGCGTCATGTGCTGTAACCATTCTGTGATTCTAGGCTAGCTTGTAGAGGCAAGAATTGATTTTCAGTATTAGTTGTAATGTGATTTTTACAATTAATACAATAGTTTTTTCCAGTGATTACAGGGAAGGGTTACTTAATTGATCTTGATTTGAATCATTTTGCAGAGTTAAAAATTGGAATTGCACTTATGGGTTTCTAGTTTCATAACATTGATAGTGGAGCTGACATTCCCTCTGACCAGATGGATTGGTGTGTATCCATGCTTTATGTAATCGGAAAGCACAATTTAGTAGCATCTTTATTGTAATGTTTCAGTTGATCTGTATTTTTGCTTCTGGAAAGCCCTTTTTATTAGAAACATCCTTGCATTCCAAGTAAATTTCACATGAATTGTAAGGTATCTTTTTCTCTCTGCACATGGCCATGTTTGCTATTTCCTTCCTGCATTTTAAGCAGTTAATGCTTCAGTGGGAGAAGGAAGATCTGTACATCAGCTTGCCTGTAGATTTCTTAATGCTACTTGTTTAAGGATTCTAAGTCGACTGAAAGGAGAACATTGCTTTGTTTTTCATCGACTCGTGTGTCACACCACTTCAGATAGTATTGCTGTTGGCTCCTGTCTGCTGCATTAAACCAAGTCAGGAGTGGCTCTTTGGCCTTCGTGACTGTATTTGAGGTTTGCCGCCTGAGTTGAGCTGACACTTCAAGGATCCTGCTGCTGGGAAACAAACAGAAGAAAGAACTTTTTGCATTGATATAGGAACCCATTCCATTGGTGCAACAGCTGCTGTGCAAGACAATTCACATGTGCATTTATATGGCAACCCTTGCATTGATGTCTCTGGACAGTTTGTGAAGGGGCATGGTACTTTGCGTAGAAGGCAGGAAGGATTGGAAAGATGAAAGGTTTTGCAGAACACAAATGAATTCAACCAACTTTTAATTAGGAAATCGAATTTGAAACTGAATCATGTAAGGAGAAATCGGGGCAGATGACCAAAAGATTGGAAAAGGGGGCAGGTTTTAAGGAACATCTGAAAAGGATAGAGATCGGAAGGTGTAAAAAGGGAATTCCACAGATTAGGGCCGAGGCTAACCAGACCAGCTGAAGGCATGGCTGCCGGAGATGCAACGATAAAAGTAAGGAGTGCACAAGAGGCCAGAATTGGAGGGTTGTAGGGCTGCAGGAGGGGAATTTGGAAACAAGGATGAGACTTAAAGCTATGTGCCTGATTGGAGGCGTGTAGATAAACGGACTTGCTGCAAGTTAGGATAAGGACAGCAGAGCTTTGGATTTAATATGAATTCGTATGCCTCAATCTGTAACTACTGTGATAGATAATTGATTTATTGGAAAATCATCATAGTGGCATGTACTAAATAAAACAAGTAAATTTGTAACACAATTGTAGACAATAATAAAAATAAAGTATAAAATAAAAGGGTTGCACAATTATGAAATTACAGTATACAGATAATTATAATCTATTGCAAAATGCAAGTTGTCTTGATTTACAGAACAAAAATAAAAAGGTCGACTGCACTCTGCTTTTTGTATTAACTCAACGTCACAAATGATTGACTTTAAGTAAATTCTCGATTGTTTATATACTGTTTAAGTTTTATCAAGTAGGGGATTGGGCTGTCTCATTGTCTATTTGTTCTATATCTGATTTGCACAATGGTGTCTTTGCTCCTTAATCCATCACATGTTTACTTTCATGTGGTTGTGGCAAGAGATAGAGGTGATGGGAGATGGAATTCAAGCATTTTCTGGCAAAGTCTATCCAGAACTGCTTCCACTTTTCAGCAAAGGAACATAAGGAATCATGAGCAGCACATTCAAACTCCAGAGATGCTCTGTATTCACAGTGTTGTACTTTTTCTGTCAGTGACCCAGAATCCTCCATCACCATCCCAGGGTTTGCCCTGTCCCACCAGCAGAACAAATACCAGCGGTGGCGCAGTAATATACATTCGAGAGGGGGCGGCCCTGAGAATCATCAACATTGACCCTAGATCCCACAAAGTTTCATAGCACCAGGTCAAATCTGGACAAGAAAACCCTTTTGCTGATTACCATGTACAACCCTCCCTCATAATGAACCACTGTTCCATATTGAACATTACTTAAAGAAGCACTCATGGCAGCAAGGGCATAGAATGTACTCTTGAGTGGGGGACTTGTGTCTACCACCAAGAGCTGCTCAGTAGCACCGTAACTCACCAAGCTTCCCAAATCCTGAAGGAAATGGCTGCCAGCCTGGGCCTATGGTAGAAACAACATGGAGGAAAAACCTCACAAATCTACCTGTCTCAAGGGCAATTAGGGATGGGCATTAAGTGATAGTCTTGGAAACCCACATCCACATAACTCATGGAACGGTTATAGCACAGAAGGAGGCCGTTTGGCCCATTGTGTCTGTGTTGACTTTTGGAAGGAGCCATGAAAAAGAATGCACCTGTCCATGACGCCATTGGTAGGAGTGACTACCACAGTTTTTAAGGTGACAAAGGAGGAGACCATCCATTGTGTTGTGTGGCATTTCTAGCATGCTGAAAATGAGATTCAGAACTAACAACCTAAAGCAACACCCATGGGATGGCTCATCAGTGACAGCAGAATTGTATTCAGTCACACAATTTATAACTTCATAGCCTGGCATAGCATAGCCCTCATTCTACCATTGACATCAAGGCAGGGAACCAACCATGGCTCAATGAAGAGTACGGAGCATGCTAGGAGCAGCACCGGGTATATCTAAAAATTAAGTGCCAACACAAGACTGCTTGAATGCTTATTAGCGGGTGCAGCATGTGATAGACAGTTCAGCGATCCCAGCCAACCAGCTGATCTGATCAAAGTTCTTCCACATCCAGTCGTGAATGGTGGTGGAAAATTAAACAACTAACAGGAAGAAGAGGCTTCACAAACATCCCCATCTTCAATGAACTCAGCATGTGAGTAGAAAAGGCAAGACTTGACGTACTTGCAACCATCTTCAGAAAGAATTGCCAAGTGATTGATCCATCTCGGCAGCCTCCGGAAGTCTCCATCAGAAGCGAGATTTGAGTCATTTTGATTCACTGCAAGCTGAGCACACTGGCTGCAGACAAGACTGAACCCCGACAACACCCTGGCTGTAGCGCTGCAGGATTGTGGTCTAGAATTGGCCATTCCTCTGGTTAAGCTATTACAGTATAGCCACAAGACTGGCATTAACGCAACAAAGTGGAAAATTGTCAGATATTTCCTGTCCGCAAAAACCAGGACAAATCCATTCTGATCATACAAGGCTATGAGCCTAGCGCTGGAAAATGGGATTAGAATAGTTAGGTACTTATTTGACCGGTGCACGCTCGATGAGTTGAAGGGCCTTTTTCTATGCTGCAGACCTCCTTGATTCTATGACTCTTATCACTTCGCATCCAATGGGATGCCTCATCAACAGAGGGATGGATGGAGGTGATCAGTAGTGCCACCAAGTGGTGCTTGCTAACTGCTCAGTTTGGGTTCTGCCTGAAGCCCTCAGCTTCAGACCCCATTACAGCTTAGTCCAAACATGGACAAAAGAGCTGAATTTCAGTGGTGACATCAAGGCAGTGTTTGTCTTGAGCGCAGCATCAAGGAGCCCGAGTAAAATTGTTGTCAAAGGGAAATCAGGGAAGGAAAATATCCACTGACTGAAGTCATACTTAGCACAAAGGAAGATGATTGTCAACTCTAGGACACTGCTGCACGAGTTCCATAGGACGGTGTTCTAGCAGAGTTCAGCTGCTTCATCAATCACCATCCCTCCATCTTAATGTCAGAAATCTGAATGTTTGCTGATGATTGCACAGTGTTCAGTACCATTCGAGACACCTTTGATACAGGGCTTGTGTGTGACCCAGGCAACATTAGGGCTTGGGTTGATCAGTGACACAAATGTTACTTGCTGCTAAAGTGCCAGCTGATGATGATTCCCAACAAGAGATAATCTAACCACCTCACCTCTACGTTCAATGGTGTTATCTTCTACATCCCTTGCCATCAACATCATAGGGACTACCGTGGACCGGAAACTTAGCTGCACCAGCTACATGAACGATGTGGCTACAAGAGCATTTCACAAGCTGGGCATTCAGTGATGACTGACACACCTGACTCTCCAAAGCCTTTCCACCATCTACAAGGCACAAGTCAGGAGTATGATGGAATACTCTCTGCTTGCCTGGATGAGTGCAGCTCCAACAACACTCAAGAAGCTTGACAACATTCAGGGCACAGCAGCCTGCTGGATTGGGGCTTCATCCACCACCTTAAATATTCACTTCCTGCTCCACTGGCACACCATGGCTGCAGTGTGTATCCTCTATAAGCTGTAATGCAGCAACTCGCCAAAGCTTCTTGACCGTACCTGTCAAGTTTGTGACCTTTATCACCTGGAAGGACAATGGAAGCAGCCATGTGGAAACACAACAATACCTCCAAGTTCTCCTCCAAGTCGTACACCAGCTTGATTTAGAAATTGATTACCATTCCTTCATCATTGCAAGGTCAAAATCCTGGAACAATTGATAACTGTGGTGGCTGTAGGCAGAGGCTCATCACCACTGTCTCGGGCATTTAGCAGTGGGCAATAAATGCTGGCCTTGCCAGCAGTGTCTGCAGTTTAAGATTTGTAGTGTTGGGGTAAATGTATGTTAAAATAATTGTTTCTAGAATAAATTTTAAGAGTTACTCTAAATAGTTTAACTCTTTTTCTTCTGTTAATCTAGACATTAAAAGTAATATCCTCATGTCAGCATTGTAGGGGCTTAAAGAATTAGCTCTGAGGCTGTGCAAAGGAGCTAAGTTGAAATGTTCAGCATTCAATTATTCCTGGATTTAGGACTCTTGATCACTTAACAATTCTTGTCCTGTGCTGAATTAACACATTACTTATGCCATGCATCTAAGAGTTGTTAAACCTTTTAATAATCAGCACATTGATAGAGCAAAGAAGGATTTTGCTTTTCAAACCATGTTTAGTGAATGAACTCTCAACAATCACAGACCGAGAAAAAAGTGTTTTGGTTTTATGGCTTCCTCCCTGAGACACAAAATCATCCAGGCAGTGGAGATGCAAGGCTGTGAAGTCTGACTGCTTGACCTTGTACTGTCTAGCTTTCTGATTAGGAATTGAATTTGCCTTTTGTGTATGTGTACAATAGGAAAAGGGGAGGTTGCAGCAGCTTTGGTGTTCAGGTATCAGTGTTTTCTTCCTGCATAGCTAACCTAAATCCTATTGTATATTGTTAAGTTCATTTACAATTATTTCCTTTTTTAATAAATATTACAAATCGGGACCAGAAAAGGGAGATGTAGTAACTAGGCTGGGAGAGAATTAGAGTGGTGTAAGAGGAATGTTGGGTTAATAAAACTTAAATAACTCCTAAATATACATCGCTGAAAGCTAGTACACAAATATACAGTGCATTTCACTAACACAGGACTTCTCAAAGCACTTTACAGCCAATGGAGTACTACTTTTGAAGTGTAGACATTGTTGCATTGTAAGAAATGCGGCAGCTAATTTGGGCTTGGCAAACTCTCACAAACAGCAGTGTGTTAATGACCAGATAACCTTTTTGTGATGTTGATTGAGGGATAAATATTGGCCAGGACGCTGGGGAGAACTTCTTCGCAATAGTGCCATGGGATCTTTTACATCCACCTGACTGAGCAGATGGAGCCTCAGTTTAATGTCTCATCCAAAAGATGGCACCTCCAATAGTGCAGCCTTCCCTTATTGCTGCACTGGAGTTTCAACCTAGACTGTTTGTGTTCAAGCCCTGGAATGGGACATGAACCTAGGACCTTCTGATTCAGAGGTAAATGTGCCACCAACTGAGGCACGGCTGACACAAATTACTCAGAAAGGCTAGTGAAATGTTTGCTCTGCTGTTCTCAACCCTAATAAAACGGTGGTCTGTGTCTTGGGTGTAGAGGGATTGGAATTCAGAAGTGAGGGAGTGATGCTTCAGGTGTATAGAACCTGGGTCAGACCCCATGTGGTGCACTGCATTTAGCTTTGGACCACAGGCAGATATATTGGCCTTTGAAGAGGCACATTGCAGATTCACTAGAATGTTACTGAGGTTTAAAGGAATTAAATTGGGTAGGGTGCATAAACTTAATGTGGACACCTATTCCCTTTTAGAGTGGTGCTCTAATAGATGACAAAGGGATCTATTCATTCATGGGATGTAGGAATCGCTGGCAAGGTCAGCATTTATTATCCATCTCTAATGGACCTTGATAAGGTGATGGTGAGCCACCCATTTGAACCGTTGAATTCGTTATAGTGGTTTTGATACCTCTGAGTGGCTTACTAGGGTATTTCAGAGGGTAATTTGGAGTCAGCCACATCACAGAATTTTAAAGGCACAGAAGGAGGCCAGTTGACCCATCGTGTCTGCACCCGCTCTCCAAATGAGTATTATGACCTATTGCCATTGCCCTGCCTTTTCCCCTGTACTCCTGCACGTTGTTTCTATTCAAGTAATCGTCTAATTCCCTCTTGAATGCCTCAATTGAACCTGCCACCATCACACTTCCAGGCAGTGCATTCCAGACCCGAACGACTCGTTGTGTGAAAAAGTCTTTTCTCATGTCATATTTGCTTCTTTTGCAAATCACTTTAAATCTGTGCCCCCTCGTTCTTGATCCTTTTACGAGCAGGAATAGCTTCTCCCTATCTATTCTGTCCAGCCCCCTCATGATTTTTAGCATCTCTGTCAGATCCCCTCTTAGCCGCCTTCTCTCCAAGGAGAACAGTCCCAACCTCTCCAATTGATTCTCATAGCTGAAGTTTCTCATCCCTGGAACCATTCTTTTAAACCTCTTCTGCACTTTCTCCAATGTGTCCACATCCTTCCTATAATGTGGCGCCCAGAACTGTACAGAATACTCCAGCTGAGGTCTAACGGGTGTCGTATATAAATTCAGCATAACCTCCTTGCTCTTGTACTCTATGCCCCTGTTAATAAAGCCCAGGATACTATATGCTTTATTAACTGCTCTTTCCACCTGTCCTGCAACCTTCAATGATCCATGTACATGTGCACCCAAGTCTTTCTGCTCCTGCACCCCCCTTTAAAATTTCACCCCTTATTTTACATTGTCTCTCCATGTTTCTCCTACCAAAATACATCACCTCACACTTCTCCACATTGAACTTCATCTGCCACCTACCTGCCCACTCCACCACAACAAAAACAGAATTACCTGGAAAAACTCAGCAGGTCTGGCAGCATCGGCGGAGAAGAAAAGAGTCGACGTTTTGAGTCCTCATGACCCTTCAACACAACTGAGTATAGTTAGGAGAGGGGTGAAATATAAGCTGGTTTAAGGTTGGGGGGAGAGAAGTTGAGTGGGGGGGGTGGTTGTAGGGACAAGCAAGCAGTGATAGGAGCAGATAATCAAAAGATGTCACAGACAAAAGAATCAAAGAGGTGTTGCAGGTGGTGATATTATCTAAGAAAATGTGCTAATTAAGAATGGATCGCAGGACACTCAAGGTACAGCTCTAGTGGGGGTGGGGTGGAAAGACTGAAGGTATTAGTTGTAGATTTAAAAATAATGGAAATAGGTGGGAAAAGAAAAATCTATATAAATTATTGAAAAAAAACGAAAGGGAGGGGGAAGAAACGGGGTGGGGATGGGGGGAGGGGGAGTTTAAGATCTAAAGTTGTTGAATTCAATATTCAGCCCGGAAGGCTGTAAAGTGCCTAGTTGGAAGATGAGGTGCTGTTCCTCCAGTTTGCGTTGGGCTTCACTGGAACAATGCAGCAAGCCAAGGACAGACATGTGGGCAAGAGAGCAGGGTGGAGTGTTACTTGCGGACAGACCGCAGGTGTTCTGCAAAGCGGTTGCCCAGTTTGCGTTTGGTGTCTCCAATGTAGAGGAGACCGCATTGGGAGCAACGAATGCAGTAGACTAAGTTAGGGGAAATGTAAGTGAAATGCTGCTTCACTTGAAAGGAGTGTTTGGGCCCTTGGACGGTGAGGAGAGAGGAAGTGAAGGGGCAGGTGTTGCATCTTCTGCGTGGGCATGGGGAGGTGCCATAGGTGGGGGTTGAGGAGTAGGGGGTGATGGAGGAGTGGACCAGGGTGTCCCGGAGGGAACGATCCCTACTGAATGCCGCCAGGGGGGGTGAAGGGAAGATGTGTTTGGTGGTGGCATCGTGCTGGAGTTGGCGGAAATGGCGGAGGATGATCCTTTGAATGCGGAGGCTGGTGGGGTGATAAGTGAGGACAAGGGGCTCCACCAACTTGGCTTTGTCCCCTTGAAGCTCTACACTGTCCTCGCAGTTTTCAACACTCCCAAGCTTCGTATTATCCGCAAACTTTGAAATTGTCCCCTGCACACCAAGATCTAGGTCGTTAATATATATCGGGAAAAGCAAGGGTCCCAATACCAACCCCTGGGGAACTCCACTACAAACCTTTCTCCAGCCTGAAAAATATCCATTGACCATTACCTTCTGCTTCCTAGTTTTCAGCCGATTTTGTATCCATGTTGTCCGGTACCATAACCACTATGCTATCGTACTCAATCTGGATCAAGAGAAAATATTCTTTCCAGTGGAGAAATAGAGAAGGAAGGGGCATAGTCTTAAAATAAGAGCTAGGTAATTTAGGAATGAAATGAAGCTTTCATTTTCAGAAGATGTGCTTGAAATCTAGAGTGCTCTGCAAAAAGCAGTGGATTCTGCGTCAGTTGAAATTAAACCTCTTGTAAATAAATAATTTATAGATAAGAGACATGGAGTACATAAGTGAGGGAACTATGATGTACTTTCATAGAACACTGGTTTAAGCTCAACTAAAGTTTTGTGTCCAATTCTGGGCACAAGAGTGAGGTGAGTGTGGAGAATTCATTTTAAACACAGAGCAGGGAGAGCAGCTGACTGGTGAGTTGGATTGGTGAGTATTTCTAGTCTTCAAAGTAAAATTAAGGTCTATAGCTTGTGTTTAGGCCTCTAGTCTTTATTTTCTCCTAAAAACAAGTATAAGATCAAAAACAAAAATACCTGGAAAAACTCAGCAGGTCTTATAGCATCTGCGGAGAGGGATACAGTTAATGTTTCGAGTCCGTATGACCCTTCATCAGAACTAAGACATATAGAAAGGAGATGAAATATAAGCTGGTAGAAGGGGGTGGGACAGGAGAGCTCGATAGGGGGCCAGTGATAGGTGGAGGCCAAGAAGAGACTGCCAAAGATGTCATAAACAAAAGGACAAAGGGGTGTTGATGGTGGTGATATTATCTAAGGATGTGCTAATGGGGACATTAAGGGAAGCAAGCTAGTGGGAGATGGCCCTAGTGCGGGTGGGGTGGGGGGAAGGGATCGAAATGAGCTAAAAGATGGAGATGAAGCAACAGATCGAAATAAATTTAAAAATAGGGAAAAGAAAAATATATAATTGCAAAAAAATTATAAATTATTGGAGAAAGGAGGTGGGGATGGAGGAGAGAGTTCATGATCTGAAATTGTTGAACTCAGTATTAAGTCAGGAAGGCTGTAAAGTGCCTAGTCGGAAGATGAGGTCCTGTTCCTGCAGTTTGTGGGAGGGGGTTGAGGTGTAGGGGGTGATGGAGGAGTGGATCAGTATTAAGATCAGGGACAGGAGGGTGTGACTGCAGGTGAGGCAGGTATGGGGGACCCTAGGGGGTAGCGTTCAAGGAGCCTCAGCCCCTGCAATTGTCCAGCAATTATGAGGTTCTTGCAAGCTGTGTGGATGAGAACAGGGACTGCAGGCAGAGTGAACGAACTGACCACAGCCCTGTAGTATAGGGAGCCATTCGAGTGGGGGGGGAGGAAATGGGAACATGGTAGTGACAGGGGATAGTATAATTAAGGGGATAAATACTATTCTCTGCAGCCGTGAGCATGAGTCCCGAAGGCTGTGTTTCCTGCCCGGTGCCAGGGTTAAGGACATCTCTTCAGGCTGCAGTGGAACTTGAAGTGGGAGGGGAGGGATCCAGTTGTCGTCCATGTTGGTACCAATGACATTGCGAGGACTAGAAAGGAGATTCTGCTGAAAGAATTTGAACAGTTAGGAGCTAAATTAAAAAGCAGAGCACCCAAAGTAATAATCTTGGGATTACTAACTGAGCCATGGGCAAACTGGCATAGGGTATATAAAGTCAAGGAGTTAAATGCTTGTCTCAAAGATTGATGTGGAAGAAATGGGTTTCATTTTGTGGGACAATGGCACCAGTACTGGGGTAGAAGGGAGCTGTTCCAGTGGGATGGACTTCACTTGAACCGTGCTGGGATCCGTGTCCTGGCGGATCGAATAACTAGGGCTGTAGAGAGGGTTTTAAACTAAATAGAGGGGAGGGTTCTGGAGAACTTACAAAACTTGTAGGCTTACAAAACAAAAGGATTTGGCAGCATTGCAGGACAGCTATTTAGGCAATGATGCCCAGAGTGTGACAGGAAGGGACAGTGTGTCCAAACATTAAAAAAAACAACACATAGGGTCAAGTGGGGCAGGGGGGAACGAATGGCTCTTTACTTAAATGCATGTAGTATTTGGAACAAAAATGAATTAACGGCACAAATAGAGGTTAATGGGTATGATCTTATAACCATTACGGAGACATGGTTACAAAGAGATTAAAGTTGGGAACTAAATATTCAGGGATAAGTGACTTTTCGAAAGGACAGGCAGGAAGGAAAGGGTGGTGGAGTAGCCTTGTTGGTACGAGATGGCATATAAGTACAATAACAAGAAATGATCTTGGATCAGAAGATGTAGAATCCATATGGGTGGAGGTAAGAAATAACAAGAAGACGACGACACTGGTGGGAGTAGCCTGTAGGTCCCCTAACAGCTTTCCTGTAGGACAGAGAATAAATCAGGAGATAATGAGGGGCATGTAAAAAAAGCAGTACATTAATCATGGGTTACTTTAATCATGTAGATTGGGAAAATCAAATTGGCTGAGGTAACCACGAGCAAGAATTCATAGTGTATTTGGGACAGTTTCCTAGAACAATACGTTGTGGATCCAACTAGGGTTCAGGCTATTTTGGATCTGGTAATGTGTAATGAGGCAGGTTTAATAAATGATCTGAGTAAAAGATCCCATAGGAAGCAGTGACCATAACGTGGTAGAATTTAGCATTCAGTTTGAGAGTGAGAAACTTGGGTTGGAAACAACTGTGCTGAACTTAAATAAGAGTAATTGCAAAGGAATGAGGACAAAGTGGACTGGGAAAGGAGTTTAGCAGAAAAGATGGTTCATGAACAATGGCAGACATTTAAGAAAATAGTTCATGACTCACAACAAAGATATAGCCCAGTGAGAAAGGAGGTTTCCAGGAACGCGATAAACCCCCCAACCATGGTTAACCAAGGAAGTTAAGGAGTGTATCAAATTGAAAGAAAAAACATACAATGTGGCAAAGATTAGTGGTAAGCCAGAAGATTGACAAAGTTTTAAAAACCAACAAAAGATGACCAATAAAATAATGAAGAGGGAAAAAATAAACTGAGGGTAAACTAGCAAGTAATATAAAAAAGGACAGTAAGAGCTTCTTTAAAGATATAACAAGGAAGAGAGAGGCCAAAGTAAACATAGGTCCCTTAGAGAATGAGGCGGGGGAAATAATAATGGGGAACCAGGAAATGGCAGAGGAGTTGAATAAATAATTTGCAGCAGTCTTCACGGTAGAAGACACAAATAGTATTCCAAAAATACTAAATCAAGGGGCAAAAGGGGGAGAGGAAATAAATAGAATAACTATTACTAGAGAAAAGTACTAGGGAAACTAATGGGGCTAAAGGCCGATAACCCTCCTGGCCTAGATGGGTTGCATCCTAGGATATTAAAGGAAGTAGCTACAGATATAGTGGATACACTGATAGTAATCTTCCAAGAATCCTTAGATTCTGGAAAAGTCCCAGAGGACTGGAAAACTGCCCATGTAACAAACACCTTTATTGAAAAAGGGAGGGAGACAAAAAAACAGGTAACTATAGGCCAGTTAGCTTAACATCGATCATTGGGAAAATGTTACAGTCTATTATAAAGGATGTAATAGCAGGGCACTTAGAAATGCATAATTTAATCAAGCAGAGCCATCGTGGCTTCATGAAGGGGAAATGATGCCTGACAAATTTTTTAGAAATCTTTGAGGTAACAAGCAGGATAGATAAAGGAGAACTAGTAGATGTAATATATTTGGATTTCCAAAAGGCGTTCAATAAGGTACTGCACATAAGGCTACTTAATAAGATGAGTCCATGTTGTTGGGGGCAGTATATTAGCATGGATAGAGGATTGGCTAACTAATAGAAGAGTTGGGATAAGGGGGGCATTTTCAAGATGGCAACCTGTAACTAGTGGAGTGCCAGAGGGATCAGTGCTGGGGCCAAAATTATTTTCAATATATATTAATGACTCAGATGAGGGAAATGAATGCACTATCGCCAAGTTTGTGGATGACACAAAAATAGGTGGGAAGGCTGACGCAAAGAGTCTATAGAGGGATATAAACAGGTTAAGTGAGTGGGCAAAAAGTTGGCAGATGGAATATAATGTGGGAAAATGTGAGGTTATGCACTTTGGCAGGAAGAATAGAAAAGCTGAATATTATTTAAACACCTTATTTGAAGGTGAGGTAAGAGTGACAGAGTGTGGCATCAAGGAACAATTACAAAGCTGGAGTCAGCGGGAATCGGATGGGATAACTCTCAGCAGGTTGGAGCCATACCCAGCACAAAGGAAGATGGTGGTTGTTGTTGGAGGTCAGTCATCTCAGTTCAAGGACATCACAGCAGGAGTTCCTTGGGCTAGTGTCCTGGGCCTAACCACCTTCAGCTGCTTCATCAATGACCTTCCTTGCATCATAAGGTCAGAAGTGGGGATGTTCACTGATGATTGCACAATGTTCACCATTCACGACGACTCAGATATTAAAGCAGTCCATGTCCAAATGCAGCAAGACCTAGACAATGTACAGGCCTGGGCTGACAAGTGGCAAGTAACATTCACGTCACACAAGTGTCAGGCAGTGACCATCTCCAACAAGAGAAAATCCAACCATTGCCTCCTTGATGTTCAATGGCATTACCATCACTGAATCACCCACTCATCAACATCCTGGGGATTACCATTGACCAAAAACTGAACTGGATTAACCATATAAATACTGTGGCAACAAGAGCAAGTCGGAGGCTAGGAATCGTGTGATGAGTAGCCCACCTCTTGACTCCCCAAAGCTTGTCCGCCATCTACAAGGCACAAGTCAGGATTGTGATGGAACACTCCCCCCTTGCCTGGATGAGTGCAGCTCCCACAACACTGAAGGAGCTTGACACCATCCAGGACAAAGCAGTTCGCTTGATTGGCACCACATCCACAAACATTCGCTCCCTCCACCACCGACACACAGTAGCAGCAGTGTGTACTATCTACAAGATGCAATGCAGGAATTCACCAAGGCTCCTTCGACAGCACCTTCCAAACCCATGACCACTACCATCTCGAAGGACAAGGGCAGCAGATAGATGGGAACACCACCACCTGGAAGTTCCCATCCAAGTCACTCACCATCCTGACTTGGAAATATATTGCTGTTCCTTCACTGTTGCTGGGTCAAAATACAGGAACTCCCACCAGCAATTTGGGTGTACCTACATCACATGGACTACAGCGGTTCAAGAAGGCTGCTCAACACCACCTTCCCGAGGGCAATTAGGGATGGGCAGTAAATGCTGGCCCAGCCAGTGAAGCCCACATCCCATGGATGAAAAAAGAGGAAAAAGACTGCAAAAAGCTGCAGCACAGAGGGATTTGGGGGTCCTCGTGCATGAATCCTAAAAAGCTAGCATACAAGTTCAGCAGGTAATAGGGAATGCAAATGGAATGTTGGCCTTTATTTCAAAGGGAATGGAGTATAAAAATAGGGGAAGTCTTGCTAAAGTTATACAAGGCACTAGTTAGACCACACCTGGAATACTGTGAACAGTTTTGGTCCCCTTATCTTAGGAAAGATGTGCTAGCAATGGGGGCAGTACAGAGAAGATTCACTAGGTTGATCCCGGGTACGGGGGGGATTTTCTTATGAGGAGAGATTGAGTAGGTTGGGCCTGTACTCCTTGAAGTTTAGAAGAATGAGAGGCGACCTTATTGAGAAATAAGATTCTTATAGGGCTTGACAGGGTGAATGCTGAGAGGTTGTTTTCCCTTGTGGGAGAGCCCAGGACCAGAGGGCATAATCTCAGAGTAAGGGGTCACCCATTTAAAACAGAGATTAGGATTATTCTCTCAGTGGGTAGTGAATCTGTGGAATTCTTTTCCAGAGGGTTGGGTCATTAAGTATACTCAAGGCTGAGATAGACATTTTTAATCAGTAAATGCGAGTATGCTCTTTCCACTTAGATTAGGAGAGATAAACACGAGAAGACATGGCTTTAGGGTGAAAGGGGAAAGGTTTAGGGGGAACTTCTTCACTCAGAGTGGTGAGAGTGTGGAATGAGCTACCATCTGACATGGTAAATGCGGGCTCACTCTTAAGTTTTAAGAATAAATTGGATAGATACATGGATGGAAGAGGTCTGGAGGGTTATGGACTAGGTGCAGGTCAATGGGACTAGCGGAATAATATTTCGGCACAGACTAGAAAGGCCGAATGGCCTGTTTTCTGTGCTGTAGTGTTCTATGGTTCTCTGGTTCTAAGGGAATCAAAGGCAGGAAAGTAGAGTTGAGGATTATCAGATCAGCCATGATCTCATTGAATGGCAGAGCAGACTCAATGGGCCAAATGGCCTACTTCTGCTCCTACGTCTTATGGTCTAAGGACGTTAAAGAATTAGATTGGGTGCGGAAAAGATTTCTTGAGAATGTTTCTGAGAATGAGAGACTTCAACTGCATAGATAGATTGGCCAAAGCTGGGGTTGTTTTCCTTTGAGAAGAAAACGTTCGAAGGAGATTTGATAGAGGTAATTAGAATCATGAAATGTCTGGAGAGAGTATATAGAGAGACCATAAGACAGGAGCAGAAATTAGGCCATTCGGCCCATTGAGTCTGCTCCGCCATTCAATCATGGCTGATAAGTTTCTCAACCCCATTCTCCCGCCTTCTCCCCGTAACCTTTGATCCCCTTACCAATCAAGAACCTACTTGCGGAAGGGTTGAGAACCAGAGGGCACTGATTTTAGAGATTGGCAAAAGAACTAGAAGGGACATTAAAATCAAGGCAGCAAGTGGCTAGGACCTGGAATGCACTGCGCTGTGTGGTGAAGATGGATTCAATCATAGTTTTTCAAAGGGAATTGGATAATTAGCTGAAGAGAAGATCTGCAAGGTTACGGGGAAGAGGCATAGGAGTGGGGCTAGCTGAGTTGCTTTCAGAACCGACACAGACATGATGAGCTAAATGGCTGCCTCCTATGCTGTAGTTATTCAGTTATTCTATTAGGTTTATGTTTGTATTAAGGGATATAGAACAATGGTGTACAGATCTGGCATGATCTAATTGATGGGCTGAATGGCTCACTTGTTTCTATTTCCCTATGTAAAGGCAAATATTGCAAATCCTTTAATTTGTGCAAGATTAGCAGATCACTGCTCACCATCAGGCTAGACTTCCCAAACCTGTTTTCTAATCCAAGCCCTACTTTTTTACTCCACTACCGTTCCGCTCCACTGGCATTGGCACACTCACCCATTTAGTCTCTGGTCTTGCTGCATTCTCCCATGTCAACACCATCTCCAGCTATGTTCCTCCTGATATCCACTTGCCAGTTTGTTTACCTGGCTCTGGACTTGCTCTTTCACCCTGTTGGTCTTGCCTCTGCTACCCTACTTTTTTTTTGGTGGCCTCTCCTAACCATTACCATTTCTTTCAGCCCTCCACCTCTCTGGCATTCTACTGGTTTCTGCAACTGCCGTAGTCTCATAGGGTGCCTGCTGTTTCGCCTTGCACCCAGTTCCACTCCTCTCCTCACCATATTTATCATTTTTCTGACTGCACCTTAGCTTCCACCTGGGTCTGGCACCCTAGTCATTTTCATTTCTCTTTGGGCATTTTGGCTTGTCAATGTATCTTCCATGGTGTTACTTTTGCATTGGTGAAAAGAGTCATGTCTAAGCTTTTTTGTCTTGCACTCATCAGGACACTTCGCAAGAATACCAGTATATGGGGTAAACAATTTATACTCTATGTGAAGAAAGTGCTGATTGGTTAGCCAGTGGACTCTGATTGGTAGAGGCGTTGCCATGGAGAATGCACCAGTGATGGTGACTGACAGTTAACTGCCAAGCATTGTTTGAAATTTAAACCAGGTAGTTTGACCCTGATTGGTCAAGACATTATCCCGAGGAATGAGCCAGCAAATGACTGTCACTTATTTTGTTTAGCTGAAGCAGGCGCAATGTGTGTACATGTTCTTTCTGTCTGCAAAGAACGGGGCCCTGTGTATTAATATATATAGCTTCCAGTACACGCAAATGCGTCAAATTGCTGGGTGTATTATAACCAGTTTTGACCAAGTTTTTCCCACACGCGGTGAAGGACTCCTTCACATTTGTGAAGGCCATACAGGACTTGCATACCGATAGTAAATGCTATGTCCACGTGCTCATTTGACATTGCTAGCCTATTCACCAATGTTCCACTTAAGGACGCCATAGATATTTGCGCTGCAGCACTATATCATGGGCGATCTCGACCCGCCACTATTGCCTGAATCAGTTTTCATTGAACTTATGAACTTGGCAACTCGAGCATTTCAGACCTTGTTTTTGCAGACAGAAGGAACATGTACACACACTGTGCCTGTTTCAGCTAAACAAAATAAGTGAGTCATTCGTTGATTCATTCCTCAGGGCATTTCCTTGACCAATCAGGGTCAAGCTGCTTGGTTTAAATTTCAAACGATGCTTGGCAGTTAACTGTCAGTCACTGTCACTGGTGCATTCTCCATGACAGCGCTTCTACCAATCAGCACCCTTTTCACATACAGAATAAATTGTTGTTTTCCGCTTATGTTGGTATTCTTGCGAAGTGTCCCGACGAGTGCAAGACACAAAGCCTTGACGTCTTTTTTTTCAGCAATACTCAAGTTCGGTGTTACTTTCTTTGCTTTATTGTCCAGACCTTTTTGCATGTTTCCACAGTGAGAGATTTCAGGGCCAGAGGAAGATGAGATGATATCAGGTCAGGCAATTGTAAAGGAGAGCAAAAGAGGAGAGCAATAGAGAATCGAAAGAAATACTTTGGGGAAACGGGCATCCAGGCAGAGAGAGTACTGGAGGAGGGGAGAGTTGGTGGTGGAGAGGAAAGGGGAAAAAGACATCTAGGAAGGATATTGAAGAGGCCAGGAGTGGTGATGTGGGTGATTTGCTGAAGAATGGCAGGAGAATCAGTTATTTAATAGAATAATACTATGTCTGTTCCTATTTGTGAATGAAGACCCCTGTGACTTTTCCTCTTGCAGTTCCTATCAATGAACAGTGGCTAGATGTAATGAAAATATCACCAACATTTTCTTAAGAGCCTGCATTCTAGCCGTTTGCTATCCTGTTACATTTGCAATACTTTTTTTTACTCTTTCACGGGATGTGGGCATCACTGACTAGGCCAGCATTTAATTTAGTATTTAGGCCCGCATACCTCTTCAATGCTTATTATAGTATACAATAAGACGTATGTAAGTACTCATTTTGAAGAAAACAAAGTTTGCTTACAAAGTTTTTAAAGGGGCACGTACCGAAAATTAAATAATTAAGGTTATTGTCCATTACTGAGATGCTTATTAAAGAGCTTGAAATAGCAGTTGTGTCTAATAGGTTGTAATTGACTACTGTGGTCAATGAAGGCAATGGTTATCGTTAATTGTCCAGCATTTATGGTTGCATGCTATCAGTATGGATGGCAAGTACTGTCAGATTTGGTCAGGATGCCATTTTTTAACACAGATGCCAGTATTTAGCTAATTCAGTTCACTCCACATGATATCAAGGAATGGCTGAAGGCACTGGATGCTGCAAAGGCTTTGGGCCCTGACAATTCCCTGGCTGTAGTACTGAAGACTTGTGCCCCAGAACTAGCTTCACCCTTAGTCAGGCTGTTGCAGGCAGCTACAATACTGGCATTTACCCGACAATGTGGAAAACTGCCTGGGTACGTCCTGTCCATAAGAAACAGGACAAATAAAGGAAGATGGCGGTGTAGTGGTAATGCCGCTGGACTAATAATCCAGGGGCCCAGGCTAATGCTGTGGGGATGTTGCAGCTGGTTGAATTTGACTTCAGTTAATAAATCTGGCATATAAAGCTATTCTCAGGAGATTATCATGAAGAAACCCATCTGGTTCACTCATGTCCTTTAGGGAAGGAAATCTGCCATCCTTGTCTGGACTGCACATGATTCCAGACCCACAGCAATGTGATTGACTCTTAACTGCCCTCTGAAATGGTCTAGCAAGCCATTCAGTTCAAGGGCAATTAGAGATGGGTAGCAAATGCTGGCCTTGCCAGTGACATGGAGCAGCTGTTCCCCTTAGTTGAAGGGTCAGTCACAAGGGGGCATAAGTTCAAGGTGAGGGGCAGGAGGTGTAGGGGGGAATGTGAGGAAAAACTTTTTTACCCAGACGATCTGGAATGCACTGCCTGGGAGGGTGGTGGAGGCGGGTTGCCTCACATCCTTTAACAAGTATATGGATGAGCACTTGGCACGTCATAACATTCAAGGCTATGGGCCAAGTGCTGGTAAATGGGATTAGGTAGGTAGGTCAGGTATTTCTCATGTGTCAGTGCAGACTTGATGGGCCGAAGGGCCTCTTCTGCACTGTGAGATTCTGTGACATGCACATCCCATGATAGAATAAAGCAAAAAAAAATCCAACCCGGCCCGTTACCGCCCTATCAGTCTACCCTTGAGTATCAGCAAAGTGATGGAAGGTATCATCAATAATGTTATCGTGCAGTAGTTATACTGCAATAACCTCACTAATGCTCAGTTTGGGTTCCGACCTCATTAAAGACTTGGCCCAAACATGGATAAAAGTGCTGAACTCAAGAAGTGAGGTGAGAATGACTGCTCCTGATGTGAAGGTAGCATTCGACAGAGTGTGGCACCAAAGAACCCTGGCAAAGTTGATGGGAATCTGGTTGGAGTCATAACGAACACAAAGGAAAATGGTTACGATTGTAGGAGACCAGTTATCTCAGTCTCAGGAAATCACTGCAAGAGCTTGTTAGGATAGTGTCCTAGGCCCCAACCATCTGCTGCTTTATCAATGACCTTCTCTCCATATGTCAGAAGTGGGGATGTTCGCTGCTGATTGCACAGTGTTTGGTATCATTCGCAAGTCCTCAGATACTGAAACAGTCCATTTCCATTTGCATCAAGAGCTGCACAACATTCAGGCTTGGGCTGACAAGTGGCATATAATGCTCGCACTGCACAAGTGCCAGGCGATGTCATCTCCAACAAAAGAGAATCCAACCATCTCTTGACATTCAATGGCAATACCATTGCTGAATCGCCCCACTATCAACAAACTGGGGGTTACCGTTGACCAGAAACTAAACTGGACCAGCCATTTAAATGCTGTGGCTACAAGAATAGTTCAAAGGTTATGAATTTTGCGGTGAGTACCTCACTTCTCTCCTCAGTCTGTCCACCATCTACAAGGCACAAGTCATGATGGAATACTCTCCACTTGCCCGGATGAGTGCAGCTCCAACAATACTCAAGAAGCTTGACACCGTTCAGGACAAAGCAGCCCTGTTGATCTGCACCCCATCAACAACCTTCAATATTCACTCTCCCAAGCATTGCATAGTGGCAGCAGTGTATTCCATATACAAGATACACTGCAGCAACTTGGCATGCCTTCTTTGACACCACCTTCCAAATTCACAACTTCTCCTACCTAGAACGACAAGGGCAGCAGGTGCATTAGAAGCCACCACCTGCAAGTACCCCTCCAAGCTGCAAACTATCCTGACTTGGAACTATATTGCTGTTCCTTCACTGTCACTGGGCCAGAATCTTGGAACTCCCTTCCTAACAGCACTAGTGTGCAGCAATCAAAAGGAGGCTCACCACCACTTCAAAGGGAATTAATGATTGGCAACAAATGCTGGTCTGGCCAGCAACACCCACATTCCTTGAAAGAATTAGGAGAAAGTAAACTCTGACTGGACCTTTCACCATGGAGAGTGCCACAGTTAAGCCTGGATGCATTCTAGCCTGATCATATTTAGGAATATATTTGCATTTCTCTTGGTGCAAGTCTCCACGTTTCACTAGGGTGCAACAAGGTAACTCACTGTAGAATGACTACAGCTGCTGTTTAACTACTGAGGCAGAGCTTGAACGATATAGAGAACTTGAACTCCAAGGTATCAAGATTGAAGTTAGAGTGGTGGCGTTTTTATTAAAAGTTGTTTCAGTCATGATGCTACTTTTTGCGTTAATACTGCAGATGTGGTATAAGTATTTAACTATATATATATCATATTAAAATCAAAATGCCCTTTGCCCAGAAGAATATTGGATATGGGTCCAAAGTAACTTTGGACAAGGAAGGTCATTCAGCCCTATCTTTCTTTTTTTAGAAAGATCAGAATTTCCATCTCCACTTCTCTGCCTGGAAGTCCACTCCATCACGCTTGGTCTAAAGAGCTTCCCACCTTGAACTTGTGTTTTTGTCTTATCACAATACTATTTTACAAAGAGCCTCCTGGCTTCTTGTACCATTTACTATAAAACATGCCTCAAAGCTGGGAGTCCTGGCACTGGGGATCAGCCTCATAACTCTTCATTGCTTCCACTTAAATGCCTCCTTTGTATCTTGGCAACCACAATCAGATGCTCTATTCAAGGTGCAGCCTGATCAGCATACTGTACAATTTGATTGCAATCTCCTCTGACTTGTTTTTGCTGTAATGTTCTATTTGTTTTAGTGTAACAACTTTGTTTAAAACATTTTTATTTCTTCCTCTGGCAGTTTTCTCACACCTTATCTTGAAGAAGTTGACTCCTTGTTGGGAATGCTTGGGATATTGGTCACATTCTGAAATCACAACCAAATGGCCAGTCTTTGTGCACTTTGGAATGAGTGAGCAGGTTATTCAAGCATGGGCCTCCCGGCTAAGTCCACTTCTATGCTTTCCAGGCTTGTGGGAATCCAAAAGGGATCACTGGATAGCAGTTTACCTGGCAACCTTACTCACCCTACCTTGCAACTCCTTTTCACCGAGCCCAGGTGTGCTCAGACAATAGCAGTTTAGATGCACTTACTGAAATACTAGGTGATTGAACCTTTAATTTTCCTGGTCTGTATAACTCAGTTGCATTCCTTGTGCAAGCAGAAAGCAGCACCTTTTAATGCGTTAGTGCTTCACATGAGTGTATTAGAAAACCATAAACTCTGCCTTAACTGTTTGGCTGGTGTTTTGTATTTTTTAAGAGAAAAACATGAATCACTAAAGTGAACTTATCACATCCTCAATACATTTCTAACCTTTTGAGCCAATTATTTTTGAAGTACAGTAACTTATGTGGGCATATGTGATGGTCCCACAAACATCAAATGGCTGCTGAGGGAGGAATGATTTCCACGACCAAGTGCTTCAGACCTAAACAGGCAGCCAGCTCCTGTTTAACAGTTCAATACAGAGCTCCATTAATACTGTATTGAAGTGCATCCTGTATTATATGTTAAGTTCCTGGAGTGGGACTTGAAACTGTGACTTTAACTTTGAGGCATGAGTGTTACCAACTGAACCAGCATTTTGCAATTATGGTAAAGCTTTTGCTAGATGAGGGCAGAAGCAGTAACCTGGCATTTTGCTACCTTACTGACTGTTGAGTAGGATAATTGTCTGGCATTCTGTAATTGGTTATGCAAATAAAGTACAAAATGTCAGCACTTGCTTATGTTTCTATTCTCATCCCTTCCTAAAAGTGCTGTCCAGCTGCTGTAAACTTCTACAGTGCTTACACCTTTCCAGTACCTCACCCTAATGACCGAGCTTGATATTGGTCAGGGCTGTTACACCATGGGAAGGATCACAAACATCCATGGTTCTCTGTGAAAGATGGCATCACCCACACCACCTCAGTACTGCACTTGAGTGCAAGCTTCGATTGTTTGTAGTGGGGCTTAAGCTCAAGTATTCAGTGGTATCAACTGAACCAAACGCTCCTGTTGTTTGAGGCCTGGACTGTCTTTGGGGTAGGTGGAACTTGTGTTAGCCCTTAGGTTATTCTAGAACGAAGCACTTTGAAGATATGTTGACTGTCAGAAAGGAAGATTGAACGTGCAGAAGCGCATCTATCCGCCTGACCCCAGAACAGGCCTGATATGTGAATTCATTTGAAGTATTAGCAATTTAAAAGATTGGGTTATTATTGGTAGGGCCACATTGAGTGAAAAGGTTAGAAATCTGCCATAGCTCTTCAATGCATGGAATGTTAGAGGTCTTAAGTCGGTGATTCCTTGAGACTAGTATAGTATTTCATAGGTCTGAGATACCATCCTGTGTAACAAATAATAGTGATTTCAAATTATGTTTACAGCTCATAGAGAATTCATTGTTACCTGGGATTGTTTATAAAAGGTGTAACAGAATGCTGTGGACTTGGGGCTCTTTGCAGAAGCAACCCTAGGGGTCATTATGTTCACTTATGGGTCTCCGTATAACTTGAGCTTAATCATGCTATTGAATTTTTTTTTAAACTAAGCTTTTTGAAAAGCTGGAACGTATCTCTACATAGTTGTGTTAGCTGGCATCGTATGTACTGTAAGTTTTGTATAGAGGTGGAAATGCTTCATAAAGCCTCCAGTGTTTACCATTCAGTATGTCCAGTTGCATATTTCATCATGTCTTGGATGTCCTGATTTAACTGTGTCCTTCTGTTTAGTTTACTTGAAAAAAAATAGCTTTTTTTAAAGCAGTCAAGCATAAATATGTTGATCTGGCTTTAAAACCCTTTAAATGTGTAATTTCCCCAAAACGTAAAAATCTAATGTTTGTCTTTTAACTTTCAGCTTTGCGTTATTCTTGGAAAATTGTGCTCCAGCAGTGAATTCATTGAACCTCGGCATTACCAGTCCGCTTCTGTTAGGCTCAGCAAATTTGCAGCTCGCCCAGATAAAGGCCCAGCTGGCCCTACAGCAGCTGAATTCGGTCGCCTCGACAACAGTATCCAACACAGCTCTTGCGTCTTTGAACCAAGCTCTTGTGAAGATCAGCATGTTCAATGCCAGAGGTCCTTTTGGCCCGAATCAAGGCCCACCAAACCAGTTTGGCCCGAATCAAGGCCCACCAAACCAGTTTGGGCAGAGTCATGGTCCACCAAACCAGTTTGGGCAGAGTCAGGGCCCACCAAACCAGTTTGGGCAGAGTCAGGGCCCACCAAACCAGTTTGGGCAGAGTCAGGGCCCACCAAACCAGTTTGGACAAAGTCAAGGACCACCTAACCAGTTTGGACAAAGCCAAGGGCCGCCTAACCAGTTTGGACAAAGTCAAGGGCCATCTAACCAGTTTGGACAAAACCAGGGGCCACCTAACCAGTTTGGACAAAGCCAAGGGCCACCTAACCAGTTTGGACAAAGCCAAGGGCCACCTAACCAGTTTGGCATGAATACCTCAGGACCCTACATGGGGGGAGGAGGAAGTGGAGGAGGAGGAGGAGGAGGTGGAGGAGGAGGAGGAGGAGGAAGAGGAATGGGAATAGGACCTCAAGGATCATCACAAGGCAACTTTGGTGGAATGAACATGGGAATGATGAATCAACCTGGGAATAATGTAGGCTTAGGTCAGTGGTCCTCCTACCAGAGTCCTTCATCTGGAGGTTTTCGACCTGGATATGGGAGCTCTGGGACGCCTGCATCTCAAAGTGGAGACCAGAGATCTGCAGTTCAGCGTTTTCATGACACAATGAAGGCCTCTAATATCTTGGCAAACTTTGGCCTGTCAAATGAAGATCTGGAAGAGCTAAGCCGTTACCCAGATGAGAAGCTTACTCCAGAAAATATGCCATACATTTTAAGAGAAATAAGAATGAGAAAAATGAACAAGCAGCAACCATCCAGCAGCTACGATCAGCCATACAAGCTACAAGATAAAGACTACAGAAGAGAAGTCCAGAGCAGTGTGGTAGATTATGGGCACGGGCAACAGTACGACTATCGGGATAGACCGATGGAGAGCCAGAGCATGCATTACAGTCGTGAAGCACTAAGAGAAGGTACCTGGAATGAAGATTTTAAACGTCCGCCCCAGAATTATCCAATGGAACCTTCGCGAGATGAGAGTACTCATGGAATCAAACGAACAGTTCTAGTGGTGAAGAAGGGATTGCCAAAACCCAAGTTGATGAATGATTACTATGGTGTCCCTGCACTGAGGTTCCCCCACGTGTGCAGTTTGTGTAACGTAGAATGTAGACAAATGAGGGTGAGTGTTTGTTAACCTAGTTCGCCTTTTCTGATAATTTGCTTCCTTAACAGGCATAGCATTTGTGGGTTGCAACCTCTGTAGTGTGCCTTCAAAGCCATCATTGGCTGGATAGCAGTCCAGTGATAAGGCATGTTTGCCTTTTTTAATTTGGCAAGAATACATTTAGAAATTTAATTGAAGATCTCTGCACACATAAAGAAGACCATAAAGCTCTGATACTGTATTTAGAGTTATCCTAGTAGGCATTAATGTAGATAAATATTTCAGCACTTCAGTCACCCCCATTATATTTTTATTAAAACAGAATAAAAATAATTGTAGCAAATCTTCCAACCAATCCTTGTGTAGTCCTAGTTCTGCCACCAGTTGAATTTGGTGTATCATGGTCATATTGGCATTGTGCTCAGTCTTTTGTGCTGGACAACGGGCCAACATTCACCTGCAGTAATCGGGTGAAGGGGAGAAAATTTAATCAGACCCCGTCTATAGGTTCTTGATGGCAGAGCGGTTGCAGGTAGATTGTGACGTCATGTACGCGTAGCCCTTCTGAGAATCTTTAAAATGTGAAGATAGAAATCATAGATCCTTTTCAATCATGAACCTCTTTAACAGTGAATGGTTTCCTAAAAACTTTAAACCTAACTTTCTCAGGCCTGCTGCTCTGATTTGAAATGGAGAAAACTTTTATGTGCGGGTTCCTGAATACGTCACAGTAGAAGGCAGGAGACTTCTCACTAAGGTTTCAATAAAACATATACTGGTGGGAAGATGAAATGTTCAAACTGTGCTGGTACAGCTGTTCATAAGCACTCTGTAGTCTTCACTCTATAGTGTATCTACTCGGTTGCATCAGAATTTTTGATGTGAATCTCACTTTATTTTTTTGAGCTGTGAAAGCTGATGACATTTTTAACAAAGTGTTTAACTATTATATTTAATCTACTGTTGGCTAACTACTCCCAGCTGAGTAACAATGATAGTATGTCGGTGGTTTCTTTGTTTAAATTGATAGTTAAAACCCCCTGACTCCTTTTGCGCCTCTAACTATCACTATAAGCCCAGGTTGCCCAATGGGGAGAATCTATAAGGTGAAGGGAACTCTTCAAGGTGATGCAGAAGATTGGTATGCTTCACTTATCTCCATTTCTACTTCCAGGACCTGAGGCTCATCCAAGATGGTGAAAGTCCTTGCATATCTCAATCTTATCTCTCTTTTCGAGGACTCAGCTGAATGTTAACCAGCCACCATGCTTTTGTGCTGTGGTATCTGTTGAAACACTATATTTTGTATGCCTCCTTGTTTCTAATTCGCAAGCTTCAGGAAGAAGTCCTTAAAATCTCCAAACCATAAAAACAAGCTAGTCGGTATTTTAAAAAAATTTATGTAGCCATTGGCTAGTTTTATTTTCCATGGGGTCCGTAAGTTTTAGGATGTGCTTGCTGGTGATTATGAAATAATCTAGGACTGTACATTCAGATAAGGGTCGCTGAATTATTTAAACAGTGGAGCCACATAGTCAGTGGTTAATACCTGAAAATCTAAAGGATTATATCTTTAAAAGGTATAAATCTTCAGAGCGGCAGCTTTCATCCACATCAGAACTCATATTTGTGAGGTGAGAACTTTAAATGACCATGCTGCCAACAATGAACTAAATCTGCCCTTGCCTTCAAACTGCCCTGCTTAATGGGCCTTGGGTTGGCTGTGGTGAATTTCTGATTGGTTTCAGCCACTGGGCTCAACCCAGCTGCAGGCTGTAGGGCCACATAGCCCCAGAACAACAGTATATCTTGTGGAACCTCTAAGCTTTTTTTTTTGGACACTTAACCTCTCATGTAATACCTCGATACTGGGCAGAATGAGTTCTTTCTGTCACGCATTTGTTAGATCTCCAACAAATCATCGACTGGAAGGAATTCGGGAAGTTTGTCAACAGAACTAGAATATCACATTGCCATCCCTGGCCAATAATTGACATTAGCAGGTCACAAGGTGATACTCATTCAAGCTGATCCTACTTTCAATCTTGGTACGTCGTGTCTAATCTATTTTACAGAATGCAAAAGGCAAAGTAGATGAGAAATACTGGAAAAAATGGAAATTTTGCCTCTTGTCAATGTATTGTCTACACAGTGAATGAACTGTTGTGAAAACTCATCTTTTACTCCGCAGCTCATGCCTAAAAGCATGCACTAAGTTGGACTTGATGGCTTCTGCACCAGCATTTGTAGAATTTTGCCTGGCGGCTGTTCTTCAAGGCTGTGTCCAGAGCAGTAGAGCCATAAGAGCTGCTTCTTTTTAAGGCAGGCCTCATCCGTTTATCAAGAACACTGCTTCTTGCAGCTGCATAATTGGAAATTAGTGATGAAGTTTTAGGCATCTCTCCAGGTGACAATCAGCCTGAACTTTATTCTGCTGTGCGGAAGTTCAAGTGCAGAATTCACTGTTACTTGCTGAACACTAATTGTGCTTTAAGTTCCTCTAGTTCCTCTGTGGTACAACAGAATAATTACTCCCAAGTGTGTGCACCTCAGCTGCCATCAGAATCCAAGCTGTATGTCTTTGTTTTACACTTGGTTACAGTATTTCAGTCACTGGTCAGATGCAAACTTCATAGAATACTAAAATTGACCCTAATATACAAAGTTTGCCTGATTCAAGAGGCTATTCAGTTTTCTTTCTCAGTTCTAGTTCATTCATGTTTATTAGCACTTCAGAGAGTGTACAGTAAGTATACTAAACAAAGGTGCTGTGTTATGAATCCATGCAAAAAAGGAGGTGCCTGCATTGTCAGAACTGCATTGTTCTACCTGAAGTCAGGGAACTGTCAAGCAATCTGCAGCCTCTGAACAGAATCTAGTTTATGATAGATTGATCCTTAATGCATACATAAAGGTTAAAAGGATTTTTGGTAATAGGGGAATCTCAAAGATATAATGCAGGAAATTTTGGATGCTTTGTGATTGGGAAAAATATATGGGTTACTTCACTGGTTATTCACCACCGTATCCATTCGAATAAAGGTCTTCCTGCTAATGCTGTCATCTAGACCATACTTGGCAGTGTTATGTGGGGCAAGTCTGCTTTGGCTTTTTTAAAAAAAAAACTCATTAAAATAGAATCAGAACACTCTTCCTCTTGCAGCATCCACTGTCAGCATCAAGCACAATAGTATGCCTGTTATTTTGGAGACACCGCTGCATCAGAATGAACACTTTTCCTGTACCAGCCATCCTGTGACTTCACTCTCAGATTACCAGCAGACTTGCATTAGATAAAGTTTTTATGTTATGGAGCTCCTGCTCTCCAGGGACTGGAGTAAGATTGCCCAAACTGATTATATTAGCATCCACTAACCAGAGGATGCCTCATAACCATCAATATGATCTGAATTCAAGCCTAGGATTTAGAAGTGAAAGGCTAGTGCGCAAAACAGAACCAAACATTGAGACCAGCTGTTTCTGTACTTCATACATCATAATAGTCCACCAGCTTGAACCATTGCAGTCTGTGTGGTGTAGGTGCACTCACTGTGCTGCTAGATAGGGAGTTCCAAATTTCCAACGGCAGTGAAGGAACGTGAGTATTTCCACATAACGGTGGTGTGTAACTTGAAGGGAAGCTTGAAAATTGTGTTCCCGTGCACCCGCAGCCCTGGTCTTTCAAGGTGGCAGAGATTGCTGGTTATGGAGGTGCTATCGGCGAAGCCTCAGCAAGATGCTGCAATGCATCCTGTAGATAGTACGCACTGCTACAACAATCTGCCGGTGGTGGAAGAAATGAATGTTTATGGTGGTGGTTCGAACACCAGTGTTTTGGAGCTGCCCTCGCTCAGGCAACTGAAGAGTATTCAATCGCACCCCTGACTTGTGCCTTGTAGATGGTAGACAGGCTTTGAAGAATGGGGAAGTGAGTTACTTGCTGCAGAATATCCAGTCTCTGACCTCTTGTTGCCACAGTACTTACTTGCCTGGTTCAGGTAGGTTTCTGGTCAATGGAAATCCCAGGATGTTGATAGCGGGGGATTTGGGATGGTAACGCCATTCAATGCCAAAGGGGGATGGTTAGATTTTTTTTTGTTGAAGTTGGGCATTGCCTGGAACTTGTGTGGCATAATTGTTTCTTGCTACTTATCAACTTCAGCCTGAAAGTGCCTTACTGCATTTGGGCACCAACTTCTTCATTTTCTGTGGAATTGCAAGTATAACGGAACATGGCAATCATTAACGAACATCCTTTCATCTGATCTAATGATGGAGAAAAGGTCATTGCAGCAACTAAGAACATTGCCCTGAGGCAGTTCTGTAATGATGGCCTGGGACTGAGATGATTGACCTCCAATAACCACAACCATCTTCCTTTGTGCCAGATATGACACCAACCAATAGAGTTTTCCCTCTGATTCCCACTGACTTCAGTTTTACTAGGACTCCTTATTGCCACACTCAGTCAAATGTTGCCTTAATGTTGAGGGCAGTTACCACCCCCTTGTCTGCATTTGAACCAAGGGTGTAACAAAACCTGAAGTGAGTGACCCTGGTGGGATTCATACTGAGTGTCGGTTAGTAGGTTATTACTAAGTAATTCCCACTTGTCAGCACTGTCAATGACACCTATAACTTAGATTGAGAGTAGACTAATGGGTTGGCAATTGGCCGATTTTGGATTTGTCCTGCTTTATTGTGGACAGGGCATTTAACCTGGACAATTTTCCACATTGTCGGGTAGTTTCCAGTGTTGTAGCTGTACAGGAAAAGCATGGCTAGGTGCACAGCTAGTTCTGCAAAGTCTATAGCACTACAACTAGGATGTTGTCAGGGTCTATACACTTTGCTGTGACCAGTGCACTCAGCTGTTTCTTGATATCACATGGAGTGAATCGATTTGGCTGAAAACTGGCATCTGTGATGCAGGGAACCTGATGGGCCAAGATGGGTCATTCATTCCCTATTGATGGTAGCAAGGACTTCACCCCCATCCTTTGCACTAACATGCTGGAATCCACCATCATTGAGGTGGGCATGTTCATGGAGCCACGTCCTCCCATTGTTTAATCGCCCAGTGTCATTCATGACGGCCAAGTGGCTGGAAAATGATGCACAAGAATGTTTAAGCCACTTATTGGGTCAATCTGTAGAACATTGCTGTAGAAACCTGTGTGAAGTTGCTACTCAAGTCACGTTCATATTGAAGGAATGGTGTGAACGGCAGACACTTCTGATCACTGAATCAGTGGTCATATTACAAAGTGGTTGGTGTCTGTAGCCTTTTTTTAAATTCATTCATGGGATGTGGGCTTTGCTGGCTGGGCCAGCATTTATTGCCCATCCCTAGTTGCCCTTAAGAAGGTGGTGGTGAGCTGCTGCCTTGAACCGCTGCAGCCCATGTGGTGTAGGTACACCCACAGTGCTATTAGGAAGGGAGTTCCAGGATTTTGACCCAGCAACAATGAAGGAACGGTGATATATTTCCAAGTCAGGACGGTGAGTGACTTGGAGGGGAACTTCCAGGTGGTGGTGTCCCCATCTATCTGCTGCCCTTGTCCTTCTAGATGGTCGTGGGTTTGGAAGGTGCTGGCGAAGGAGCCTTGGTGAATTCCTGCAGTGCATCTTGTAGATGGTGTACACTGCTGCTACTGTGTGTCAGTGATGGAGTGAATGTTTGTGGATGTGGTGCCAATCGAGGGAATTGCTTTGTCCTGGACAGTGTCAAGTTTCTTGAGTGTGGTGGGAGCTGCATTCATCCAGGCAAGTGGGGAGTATTCCATCACACTCCTGACTTGTGCCTTGTATCATCGCACATTCTTGATGGCAGCTAAAGATCCACACTTCGTGTGGATCCTTTATTATACTGTTTGATCTCCATGTACATGTACATAGTCAATGCCAGATTCCATTGGGTTGTGCTCTAGCTTCCAGAAGCTCTTGATTTCATGGGTGAAGAGATGACAAATAAATGGAAGAAAGCAAGCAGCCAGAGAAGTGAGTTGTTATTGATCTCTGGATTTTCCTGACAAGAACCTGCTGAGCGATCCTCAAAGTTGTAATGAAATAAGAAATGAAAATGAAGAATACAGTGCCAGCTTTGTTGGGCGGTCTTCGTTCTTCCAAACCGAAAATACTGCAAGTCATCTAGTCTCTGAAGCCACAGAAAGCCAACTGTCCATTTCAGCAAAATTAGATTTCACTTTTCTACTGGTATGCATCACTTCAGCAATTGGTGTGGATCTTTGAGGCTGTGTAAGACCATTCACCTCAATGAGATAACAGCGAGGCTGTTCAAAAGTTTCCCATTGGTAATCTGAGTTTATCCTACTGATGTCTAAGTTGGTGGGGTGGTGGGTGCGCTTCGAAACAAGAACAAAGAGACCAGAACTGTTGAATTATCTTTCAGTGGCTGCCCTCACCAAATATTTCAGCCACTGATGTGCTGCACCGTACTTTAGTGGCTTGAAGGCTGTAGGACCGTCTAAAGAATTGCTGCTGACAGTTGGTCTCCCACCCGTTTCTCTCCTACGCTATTGATGTTGCTGCCATTAAGGACCTATGTGATTGTTGTTGATGTGTGATACTAATGGGTGAACTTTAACGAGTTCCTTGCTTGATTTCGCGCCACAATTTTTCAGGAGGGGTCCTGGGTAATCATGATTTAAGAACCCTACATAGTTTCTCTTCCCAGGGTAATTGAATTAACCACCTTGTCTGAAATCAGCCAGCTTAATAGAGAAAAGGGATCAAGTCTGTGACTTTGTCATATGTATCTGCGCATTTCCATTTAAAAACTGAGCCATCTGGGGAACTGCAGTGGGTTTAGTGTAATGCTCTTATGGGGTTGTTGAGCTGTACTAAGATTAAATTGCAGGATGCAGTGTAACAATTTCAGAATATCTCGCACAAAATAAAAATGATGCAAGTTACCATAACTGGGATTACCAGCCTATTCTGAAGGTATAAGCAGTGGAAGATGGGAACAAAATCAATTTCCAAATAATTACGTTGTATTTTAAAACATTTACTGAAAGAGATTTCTCATGATTCAATTGGATTAACACATGTTTATTCATTGTACCAATGAATGGCCACCTGGCATGGAAAATCAAGATAGAATTACCTTTTTCCTAACTTTTGTAATGTTATGAGATTTGAATCTCCCAAAGGATAACTAAAAGCTGTAGTAAAAATCCCGTTGTGTGTCCTTATTAAAAAGGTGAGAAATGTTCCTTGGTAAATAGTGTATGATGGTCGAAGAATATTGTCAGAGTTACTGGTGGGTTAGGATGGAGAAAAATGAGGCTGCTGGCCTAATGCATCTATTATAAACCGATTCAGATTTGATATGGGGATTCAAGAAAAGAACTAGTTAGTTGATTGTACTATTCCAGTGTACATACCCTGATGTGTTTATAACCTGCTGACTATTAATATACAAAACTATCTTTGTTCAACCCATTTCACTAAATTTAGTTTGATTTTTTTTGTCCCTCCCCCACCTGAGCACACTGGCTCTTGTGTGGGCTATATTTTCAACAATGATTTGTGGCCTAGATGAGAGACTTAATTCTTTCCTCATTACTTCATTTGGTTGGATTGTTCAGCTGGAGAATATTGCTTTAAATACCATCTTGCAGTCAAAGGTTCCTACATGTGATTGAGAGTAAGTGACTTGCCATTGGTGACCAATCTACTGTTTTGATATATAGCTACCAGCAATGTTTGGGAAGACAGCAGGAGCCTGTGTCAGTGACTTAACCCATGAAGAGAAAGGGACAGTCCCACTTTGGCTGGTTTCAGACTAAAGGCTTGATGCAAGAAACCATTATCTTTGATTAATTTCTGTGCAGTACCTTGTGTTCCAATGGCTGCTTGGTGCAGATCACTGGGTTCAAAGTTGTCCTCATTAAAAAGTACCAGTTGCACATCACTGCTACAGGTTAATTCAGGTTTTTGTACCACAGTTTTGCTCTTTAGAGTTACCAAGTTGATTAATTCAGTCTCAATTCAAACCTTATTAGTAGCTATATGAAACAGCATTGTACAATACTATATTCTGTGCACAGATACTTTATGTTCAGCCTTTGCATGTTTGGGATTTCTTGCTGTTCTCAAATAATTTGGCGTCTCCGTGCAGCATTGAATGGCATTCACAAGAGCAGCTTGTCACATTACTGTGTGGTTTGCCAAAAAGTTTTGTCGACCAGTGCAACCCACGGAAACCATCCATCATCACTGGGGGGTGCCTCTTGTGCGGAGTGGACATCATCTGGTTTGAATGGCGCCACAATATACTGATTGAAGTGAATGAATCATTTGAGGATTTATCAGCACACTTCGCTGGGTCATTTTTGTAGGATGGTTAGTTTCCCCATTGCATTGTGCTAAAATGTGTTGTTTTCTCTTTGTTTTTGCAGGATTGGGAGCGTCACAACAAAACATCTGTCCACAATGACAGCTGCCGGCTTTTGCTCAAAGAGTAAGGATTTTACCCAAGTTTGGGGTTTTTCTTTTTCAGGTGTTGCCAATTACGAAGAGCTGGTTTGAACACTGAGGCTGTCAAGTGCATACATTTTCTTCATTTCTGTTGTCCAAAGGCACAGGCCTTTTGCCGGGGGTAAAGCAACTCTTCGTTACCTGCTGAAGAGACCATTCTTTATGTGAACCCATATAGTGAGTGTCAGAAAGCTGTTTGTTCATGGAGGGTGTCGAGGCTGATCCAATTCAGTTATTGCAGTAAGAGTCTTTGAGCCCTGCTGTCAGCCCCCTCCTCCTACCCAACTCCAGCAAGAACACATTTATTGAACTGCTGAGATCAGTATCTTAGTTTGAGATCACTGGCAGAAATACAGCCCCAGTGCTTGTCTTCAGCCATCTTTTTCCCCTCTTTCCTTCTCTCTCCCCTAATTTAGAGTTATGTCTTTTAAGCAAGTTAGCTTGCTCGGGCCTCAGGTGGTGGGGTAGGGGGTTACGCCCTCCTCAAGGTGCCCCCTTTCCTGATTGGGGGCTCCCACCGTGAGGTCTCTTTCTCCTCTCCACTGCCCTCCTCCCCTGCCCCAGGTACACCCTCCTGCTTGGCTCTGCCTTTCGCCCAGGTCCTGTCTCTTTGCTGGGAATAGATGTAATCCCAGCAACAGCTATCCCTCTGGGTGGTGCTGCAGGGACTAGGGTGCTGCAGGGACTAGAGAGCTGCCAGCCAATCAGGTGGCCAGCAGCTCTGAAGTGGAACTTCCTCCCAGGTGGGGCAGAAGCTCTGCCTCCAGCCATTTAACACGACTTTTGGGTGACAGGGCGGTCATCTGAAAAGCTCTGCCAGATTTTGTTTTAAACTGAATTCTGTTCTCAAACTGCCCTGGTGGGGTTTGAATTTTTGTACTCTAGATTATTAGCCTTGGCCTTTGGCTTATTACGGTACTGAACCACTGCACTACCTGGAGAGGTGAAGGTAAAGAAATGCATTTCCCTCTCTAGCATCTGTTACTTGTAAATCATCATCTTTTTAAAACATGTGCACAAGACAGAAAGGTATTATCAGTATCTATTTAACCTTCTCCTCAGCTCTCCTTAACAATGTAGTAGGACATTGAGTGCAAATTAATTGCCATATTCCTTTAGACTGATTTAAGTGGTGGTTATGTTGCTGGACCAGTAATCCAAAAGCTCAGACTAATAATCTAGAGAACATGAGATCAAGTTCCACTATGAGTCTGAAAATTTGAATTCAGCTGAAGTGAAACCCAAGAAAAAAAAGCTGACATCACTGAAAGTAACCAAGAAGCTGCTTGATCTGTTGTAAAAACCCATCCTGTTCACTGATGTCCTTTAGGGAAGGTAACCTGCCGTCCTTACCCGATTGAGGTCTCTATGTGACCCTAGTACCATACCAACGTGCTTGGCTTTTAACCGCATCCTGAAGTGATGCAGATGTATCAAACTCGGGACACCTCAGGATGGGCAATAACTTCCAGCTTTGCTGATGACATCCACATACCATAAATTAAGAAAGAAGAAACTGGGTCCATACCTGAACAAGAACCACCTGAACTCTAAAACATAGCTTAAAAGGAGAACTCACTATATTCTGCAGTCACTTTCCTCCTTTGCCATTGCATTTTGAAAATAATGCCATCTACTGTGAACCTAAAAGCTCCTGGGGGCTAATTATCAGGTTATTTTGGTGTAATTTGTGGAGCCCGCAGGTGTAGTGCCTGGTGCAGTTGCTTGTAATAAATTTCTAAATGTTTTACATTGCAGGTATCCAGATTGGGATCCAGATGCTGTTCCTCCAACAAAGTACGTTCCATTTTACAAAATTCTCTCCCATTTTTCCAGGAGGAGTTATAATAATTTGAACTCTGAACTTTTGAGATCAATTTTGAGATATGTAGTTAAATGTTCATTCATTTGCTTTGGGGACTTAGTTGGAAGTCATTATCAAGGTTTTGCATCAATGGTGGGGTATTGCAGTGAAGGGACACGGTGACTTGCCTGGATTTATTACTCATTAATGCACAATTG
Source organism: Cetorhinus maximus (assembly GCF_964194155.1). Classification (NCBI taxonomy): domain Eukaryota; kingdom Metazoa; phylum Chordata; class Chondrichthyes; order Lamniformes; family Cetorhinidae; genus Cetorhinus; species Cetorhinus maximus. Next base: position 50,072 of record NW_027598122.1, read on the forward strand.
ACTACCCAGAAATAAAACGTCATGATTTGATGATATATTACCATTTGCTACACACTTGAACCACAATTTTCATGTGTAATTCATTTTTTCTTAATGATCCTTTAAAATCATCTCATCAAACCTTCCCTGGCATTCCACCCTTGAGTTGCACAACTCAGAAGTGCTGACTGCAGATACAGTCCAAGTTTTTTGTTAGGGGCTGGTGCAATCTGTAATTTCTGCTCTTCCTCTTCCCATCCCACTATAGCCTTTGATGAACAACTTTTCTGACCCCTGTTTCTGATCAGTCTCTGCTCCTCCTCTGCCTTACCCATGTTCTGTATTTTTGCAACATTTTCCACAGACATGGGGTTAACTCCACATTGGGAAGGCCAAAACACCAGAAACTCCGTGCTTTTGCCACTATTTCAGAATGACCCAGATTTTTTTTATAACCTTGGTTTCTTGAGTTAAATTTCCAACCCCACATCCTCTCAATCACAAAGACTACCTCTTCCATCTCCAAAACAGCATCCATCTCTGCTTCACCCCAGCCCATCTGCTGCTGAAGCCTTCGTTTGTGCTTTGTCTCTGGCTCAGGTCTTAGTCTTTAGTCACACTCTGGGTCACTGCTCTATGTGGACTAATTTCACATCCGTTCTGTAAATTACTCCATGGATGTTCCATTGTGAGCAGGACAGTGATGGATTTGAGCTGACTAAGGTCAGGGCACAGGCTGAGTAAGGACATAGAACAGTACAGATGAAGGTTAATTTTGGCAGAATCAGTTGATTTTGGACCAAGGAACTGAGTTGTGATCTGGAATGTATTGCTTGAAAGGACGATGAAGGTAGATTCAATAGTAGCATTCAAAAAGGAATTGAGTAAATACTTGAAGGGAAGAATTTACAGGATAGCGAAGTGGAGTGAAACTACTTCAATAACTCTTTTAAAGAGCTGACACAGGCACAACGGCTGGCTGTGCTGTAGATGCAGAAAAGATTCCAACTGTAATCAGAAGTGTTTTAGCTTTAACATGAACCTGTGCTGAATTGTTTGCAGTTTGAATTCACTTTCATTTTACTTCACTCAGAGAGGATGTCGCAAAGAAAGAGAAAGAAGCGGCCATCGCAGAGCAGGCCTCGGCACCCTTCAGCTCAGGACGGATGAGTCCAAAGCGTCTAAGCCCTCGGCGCATGAGTCCTCACAGATCCAGTCCCAGGCACTTAAGCCCACGTAGGCCCAGCCCTAGGCATCCGAGCCCTCGAAGGACAAGCCCAAGACGTACTAGTCCGCACCGTTCTAGATCCAGTCCAAGGCGCTCCAGCCCACACCGACCCAGATCCAGCCCACACAGACCAAGGCTGAGTCCAAAGCGGCCTAGCCCTCACAGACCCAGACCTAGGCGTATGAGCCCGCACAAATCCAAGCTGAGCCCCAAACATTCAAGTCCTCACAGGCCCAGTCCACGCAAGCCCAGCCCCAAACGCAAAATACAGAAGGAATTACCTGCTAAGAATGCCAAGCAGAAGCCTGCTGCAAGCCAGCCGATAAATCAGAAGCCTGCAAATCAGAAGCCTGCAAATCAGAAGCCTGAAAATCAGAAGGTTAAAAAGCGACCTGCAGCTGCCAAGAAACCCATTGCTGAGGCAAAAAACACTTCAGGTATTGTAGCATCCATCCATCTCACACTATGTTTATGTTTTGCATTGGCGTGTGTCTAGTTGTGTAACATGAACTCCTTACATTGCTAACCAGCTAGACCCATGAAAGAATCACAAAGCAAAGAGAACCACGCCTTTGATTCTGCCTTTATTTCAACTTGGTTGAAGTATTCACCAGAAAGTTAAGAGTTTATACCTCTCGTGGATGTGAATTTTGTGGGGTGGAACACTTCCTGAGGGAAGTGTGCTTTTTGTAACCAATTCTTTTCATCTCAAACAACTGATTCTTGTTGGGATCCAGTTCCCAATTTTAGTAATACTCCTGAATATTTCTCATAGCTATTTCTACGTGCATAAACTGAATGTCAGGAGATTGTACCACGATGGAGGCGTTATGATTTATTATTCTTTCATGGGATGTGGGCATCACTGACAAGGCCAGCATTTATTGCCCTTGAGAAGGTGGTGGTGTGGTACCACCTTGAACCGTTGCAGTCCATGTGGTGTAGGTACACCCATTGCTATTGGGAAGGGAGTTCCAGGATCTTGACCCAGTGACAGTGAAGAAACGGCGATATATTTCCAAGTCAGAATTGTCTGTGGCTTGGAGGGAAACTTGCAGTAGTGGTGTTCCCAAGCATCTGCTGCCCTTGTCCTTCTAGGTGATAGAGGTTGTGGGTTTGGAAGGTGCTGTTTAAGAAGCCTTGGTGAGTTGCTGCAGATACACACTGCTGCCACTGTGCGTCGGTGGTGGAGGGAATGAGTGTTGAAGGTGCCAATCAAGTGGACTGCTTTGTCCTGGACGGTGTCAAGCTTCTTGGGTGTTGTTGGAGCTGCACTCATTCAGGCAATTGGAGAGTATTCCATCACACCCATGTCTTGTGGAAAGGCTTTGGGGAGTCAGGAGGTGAGTTACTCACTGCAGGATTCCTAACCTCTGACCTGCTCTTGTTGCCATTAGTATTTATATGGCCAGACCAGTTCAAATTCTGATGAATGGTAACCCCCGCTAGGATATTGATAGAGGGGGATTCAGTGATGGTAATGCCATTGGACATCAAGGGGTGATGATTGGATTCTCTCTTGTTGGAGCTGGTCATTGCCTGGCACTTGTGTGACGTGAATGTTACTTGCCACTTGTCAGCCCAAGCCTGGATATTGCCCAGGTCTTGCTACATTTGGACATAGACTGCATCATTATCTGAGGAGCCACGAATGGCGCTGAACATTGTGCAATCATTAAGATAAAAGCAAAATACTGCGGATGCTGGGAACCTGAAACAAAAACAGAAAATGCTGGAAAAACTCAGCAGGCCTGACAGCATCTGTGGAGGGAAAAAAAAGAGTTAACATTTCGAGTCCTTATTACCCTTCAGAGCTCTGAAGAGTCGTAGGACTCGAAACGTTAACTCTTTCTTTTATCTCCACAGATGCTGTCAGACCTGCTGAGTTTTTCCAGCATTTTCTGTTATTGTGGAATCATGAGCAAACATCCCCACTTCTGACCTTATGATGGAAGGAAGGTCATTGATGAAGCAGTTGAAGATGGTTGGGCGAGTACAATACCCTGAGGAGCTCCTGCAGTGATGTCCTGGAGCTGAGATGACTGATCTCCAACAACCACAGCCATCCTCCTTTGTGCTAGGTATAACTCCAACGAGTGGAGAGTTTTCCCCCTGATTCCCATTGACTCCAGTTTTGCTGGGGCTCCTTGATGCCACACTTGGTCAAATGCTACCTTGACGTCAAGGGCAGTCACTCTCACCTCACCCTGGGAGTTCAGCTCTTTTGACCATGTTTGAACTAAGGCTGTAATGAGGCTAGGAGCTGAGTGGCCCTGACGGAACCCAAATAAAAGTAGCAGTGAGCAGGTTATTGCTAAGCAGGTGCTGCTTGACAGCACTGTTGATGACCCCTCCCATTACTTTACTCATGATTGAGAGTAGACTGATGGGGTGGAAATTGGCCAGGTTGGATTTATCCTGCTTTTTGTGTACAGGACATACCTGGGCAATTTTCCACATTGCCAGGTGGATGCCAGTGTTATAGCTGTACTGGAACAGCTTGGCTAGAGACGCAGCAAGTTCTGGAGCACAAGTCTTCAGCACTATTGCCGGAATATTGTCAGGGCC
>NW_027598123.1:5000-20000 GCF_964194155.1 Cetorhinus maximus
CCATTTCTCATGGCCGCAATTTGCCTGCCGTTCAGAGACCAAGTCCAATTGGTTAACCATTTCTCTTGAAAACACTTTGCCTCTCTGCCAGAGACGAAGTCCAATTGGTTAACCATTTCTCAGGGGCACAGTTTGCCTGCCGTTCAGAGACTAAGTCCAATTGGTTAACCATTTCTCGTGAAAACACTTTGCCTCTCCGCCAGAGACTAAGTCCAATTGGTTAACCATTTCTCTTGAAAACACTTTGCCTCTCCGCCAGAGACTAAGTCCAATTGGTTAACCATTTCTCAGGAAAACGCTTTGCCTCTCTGCCAGAGACTAAGTCCAATTGGTTAACCATTTCTCAGGAAAACACTTTGCCTCTCTGCCAGAGACTAAGTCCAATTGGTTATCCATTTCTCGTGAAAACACTTTGCCTCTCTGCCAGAGACTAAGTCCAATTGGTTAACCATTTCTCAGGAAAACACTTTGCCTCTCTGCCAGAGACGAAGTCCAATTGGTTAACCATTTCTCGTGAAAACACTTTGCCTCTCCGCCAGAGACTAAGTCCAATTGGTTAATCATTTCTCAAGGCCACAATTTGCCTGCCGTTCAGAGACCAAGTCCAATTGGTTAACCATTTCTCTTGAAAACACTTTGCCTCTCTGCCAGAGACTAAGTCCAATTGGTTAACCATTTCTCTTGAAAACACTTTGTCTCTCCGCCAGAGACTAAGTCCAATTGGTTAACCATTTCTCTTGAAAACACTTTGCCTCTCTGCCAGAGACTAAGTCCAATTGGTTACCCATTTCTCGTGAAAACACTTTGCCTCTCTGCCAGAGACTAAGTCCAATTGGTTATCCATTTCTCTTGAAAACACTTTGTCTCTCCGCCAGAGACTAAGTCCAATTGGTTAACCATTTCTCTGGAAAACACTTTGCCTCTCTGCCAGAGACGAAGTCCAATTGGTTAACCATTTCTCTTGAAAACACTTTGCCTCTCTGCCAGAGACTAAGTCCAATTGGTTACCCATTTCTCGTGAAAACACTTTGCCTCTCTGCCAGAGACTAAGTCCAATTGGTTAACCATTTCTCAGGAAAACACTTTGCCTCTCTGCCAGAGACTAAGTCCAATTGGTTAACCATTTCTCGTGAAAACACTTTGTCTCTCCGGCAGAGACTAAGTCCAATTGGTTAATCATTTCTCAAGGCCACAATTTGCCTGCCGCTCAGAGACCAAGTCCAATTGGTTAACCATTTCTCAGGAAAACGCTTTGCCTCTCTGCCAGAGACTAAGTCCAATTGGTTAACCATTTCTCTTGAAAACACTTTGCCTCTCTGCCAGAGACTAAGTCCAATTGGTTAACCATTTCTCGTGAAAACACTTTGCCTCTCTGCCAGAGACTAAGTCCAATTGGTTAACCATTTCTCAGGAAAACACTTTGCCTCTCTGCCAGAGACTAAGTCCAATTGGTTAACCATTTCTCGTGAAAACACTTTGTCTCTCCGGCAGAGACTAAGTCCAATTGGTTAACCATTTCTCAGGAAAACACTTTGCCTCTCTGCCAGAGACTAAGTCCAATTGGTTAACCATTTCTCGTGAAAACACTTTGTCTCTCCGCCAGAGACTAAGTCCAATTGGTTAATCATTTCTCAAGGCCACAATTTGCCTGCCGTTCAGAGACCAAGTTCAATTGGTTAACCATTTCTCTTGAAAACACTTTGCCTCTCTGCCAGAGACTAAGTCCAATTGGTTAACCATTTCTCTTGAAAACACTTTGTCTCTCCGCCAGAGACTAAGTCCAATTGGTTAACCATTTCTCGTGAAAACACTTTGCCTCTCTGCCAGAGACAAAGTCCAATTGGTTAACCATTTCTCTGGAAAACACTTTGCCTCTCTGCCAGAGACTAAGTCCAATTGGTTAACCATTTCTCTTGAAAACACTTTGCCTCTCTGCCAGAGACTAAGTCCAATTGGTTAACCATTTCTCTGGAAAACACTTTGCCTCTCTGCCAGAGACTAAGTCCAATTGGTTAACCATTTCTCGTGAAAACACTTTGTCTCTCTGCCAGAGACTAAGTCCAATTGGTTAACCATTTCTCAGGGGCACACCGAGGGCAACCTGTAACGTCTCGCGGGCCCGGGGGCCCCTTTGCACGGCCTGCCAATGCAATCCGAGGCGCACTGTCCTTCGTTTGGTTAACCATTTCTCAGGGGCACACCGAGGGCACCCTGCATTGTCTCGCGGGCCCGGAGGCCACTTTGCACGGCCTGCCAACGCAATGCGAGGTGCTTCGCCCTTGGCCGCCTTCCCGGCCGGCTTCGGGGCGTTTCGGGGGCTCTCACCGGGGCAAATCCGGTCCCCCGGGCGATTAGGAGGCCTCCCCGGGCAGGCCCGGGCTTCAGGCCGCCGCTTTTCCATCCCGGCCGAAAGAGGCGAAAAATGCCGAAAATGGCCAAAAATGGCCGCCGGCAGGGCCTCTCGGTCGGTTTGGCGGCAGCCTGGGTCGGTCCCTGCAGACCTGGAGGCTCGAGAAGGTTTTTGGCGATGTCGACCGATTCTCGATTTGCCACCTCCTACTATTCTGCAGGTACCCCGCCAACCTCCCCTGCCGACAATTCCAACCGTAAGGTCGGGCGGTAGTCCTACCGACGAAGAGGCCCCAAAGCCCGCAAAACGCCATTTTGCCCTTTCCTCATCGGGACTTCCGAGGGGAACTCATGAACCAGCTCCAGGAGTGGCATGCCAGAAATTGCAACTTGACCCGTCGCCGGGCAGATTCGCTACTCTCTGCGGGAATACCCCCACCGGGTGCCGGGTAAAGGCCTCGGATCTGACCTCATGGACTTCCGTCTGTGCACGGATTTTGCTCTCGCGGGCCCAAGAGCCACTTTGCCCGGCCTGCCAATGCAACCCGAGGTCCATTGTCCTCATTGGTTCATTATTTCTCGAGAAAACACTTTGCCTCTCCGCCAGAGACTAAGTCCAATTGGTTAATCATTTCTCAAGGCCACAATTTGCCTGCCGTTCAGAGACTAAGTCCAATTGGTTAACCATTTCTCGTGAAAACACTTTGCCTCTCCGCCAGAGACTAAGTCCAATTGGTTAACCATTTCTCTTGAAAACACTTTGCCTCTCCGCCAGAGACTAAGTCCAATTGGTTAACCATTTCTCAGGAAAACGCTTTGCCTCTCTGCCAGAGACTAAGTCCAATTGGTTATCCATTTCTCGTGAAAACACTTTGCCTCTCTGCCAGAGACTAAGTCCAATTGGTTAACCATTTCTCAGGAAAACACTTTGCCTCTCTGCCAGAGACGAAGTCCAATTGGTTAACCATTTCTCGTGAAAACACTTTGCCTCTCCGCCAGAGACTAAGTCCAATTGGTTAATCATTTCTCAAGGCCACAATTTGCCTGCCGTTCAGAGACCAAGTCCAATTGGTTAACCATTTCTCTTGAAAACACTTTGCCTCTCTGCCAGAGACGAAGTCCAATTGGTTAACCATTTCTCAGGGGCACAGTTTGCCTGCCGTTCAGAGACTAAGTCCAATTGGTTAACCATTTCTCGTGAAAACACTTTGCCTCTCCGCCAGAGACTAAGTCCAATTGGTTAACCATTTCTCTTGAAAACACTTTGCCTCTCCGCCAGAGACTAAGTCCAATTGGTTAACCATTTCTCAGGAAAACGCTTTGCCTCTCTGCCAGAGACTAAGTCCAATTGGTTAACCATTTCTCAGGAAAACACTTTGCCTCTCTGCCAGAGACTAAGTCCAATTGGTTATCCATTTCTCGTGAAAACACTTTGCCTCTCTGCCAGAGACTAAGTCCAATTGGTTAACCATTTCTCAGGAAAACACTTTGCCTCTCTGCCAGAGACGAAGTCCAATTGGTTAACCATTTCTCGTGAAAACACTTTGCCTCTCCGCCAGAGACTAAGTCCAATTGGTTAATCATTTCTCAAGGCCACAATTTGCCTGCCGTTCAGAGACCAAGTCCAATTGGTTAACCATTTCTCTTGAAAACACTTTGCCTCTCTGCCAGAGACTAAGTCCAATTGGTTAACCATTTCTCTTGAAAACACTTTGTCTCTCCGCCAGAGACTAAGTCCAATTGGTTAACCATTTCTCTTGAAAACACTTTGCCTCTCTGCCAGAGACTAAGTCCAATTGGTTACCCATTTCTCGTGAAAACACTTTGCCTCTCTGCCAGAGACTAAGTCCAATTGGTTATCCATTTCTCTTGAAAACACTTTGTCTCTCCGCCAGAGACTAAGTCCAATTGGTTAACCATTTCTCTGGAAAACACTTTGCCTCTCTGCCAGAGACGAAGTCCAATTGGTTAACCATTTCTCTTGAAAACACTTTGCCTCTCTGCCAGAGACTAAGTCCAATTGGTTACCCATTTCTCGTGAAAACACTTTGCCTCTCTGCCAGAGACTAAGTCCAATTGGTTAACCATTTCTCAGGAAAACACTTTGCCTCTCTGCCAGAGACTAAGTCCAATTGGTTAACCATTTCTCGTGAAAACACTTTGTCTCTCCGGCAGAGACTAAGTCCAATTGGTTAACCATTTCTCAGGAAAACACTTTGCCTCTCTGCCAGAGACTAAGTCCAATTGGTTAACCATTTCTCGTGAAAACACTTTGTCTCTCCGCCAGAGACTAAGTCCAATTGGTTAATCATTTCTCAAGGCCACAATTTGCCTGCCGTTCAGAGACCAAGTTCAATTGGTTAACCATTTCTCTTGAAAACACTTTGCCTCTCTGCCAGAGACTAAGTCCAATTGGTTAACCATTTCTCTTGAAAACACTTTGTCTCTCCGCCAGAGACTAAGTCCAATTGGTTAACCATTTCTCGTGAAAACACTTTGCCTCTCTGCCAGAGACAAAGTCCAATTGGTTAACCATTTCTCTGGAAAACACTTTGCCTCTCTGCCAGAGACTAAGTCCAATTGGTTAACCATTTCTCTTGAAAACACTTTGCCTCTCTGCCAGAGACTAAGTCCAATTGGTTAACCATTTCTCTGGAAAACACTTTGCCTCTCTGCCAGAGACTAAGTCCAATTGGTTAACCATTTCTCGTGAAAACACTTTGTCTCTCTGCCAGAGACTAAGTCCAATTGGTTAACCATTTCTCAGGGGCACACCGAGGGCAACCTGTAACGTCTCGCGGGCCCGGGGGCCCCTTTGCACGGCCTGCCAATGCAATCCGAGGCGCACTGTCCTTCGTTTGGTTAACCATTTCTCAGGGGCACACCGAGGGCACCCTGCATTGTCTCGCGGGCCCGGAGGCCACTTTGCACGGCCTGCCAACGCAATGCGAGGTGCTTCGCCCTTGGCCGCCTTCCCGGCCGGCTTCGGGGCGTTTCGGGGGCTCTCACCGGGGCAAATCCGGTCCCCCGGGCGATTAGGAGGCCTCCCCGGGCAGGCCCGGGCTTCAGGCCGCCGCTTTTCCATCCCGGCCGAAAGAGGCGAAAAATGCCGAAAATGGCCAAAAATGGCCGCCGGCAGGGCCTCTCGGTCGGTTTGGCGGCAGCCTGGGTCGGTCCCTGCAGACCTGGAGGCTCGAGAAGGTTTTTGGCGATGTCGACCGATTCTCGATTTGCCACCTCCTACTATTCTGCAGGTACCCCGCCAACCTCCCCTGCCGACAATTCCAACCGTAAGGTCGGGCGGTAGTCCTACCGACGAAGAGGCCCCAAAGCCCGCAAAACGCCATTTTGCCCTTTCCTCATCGGGACTTCCGAGGGGAACTCATGAACCAGCTCCAGGAGTGGCATGCCAGAAATTGCAACTTGACCCGTCGCCGGGCAGATTCGCTACTCTCTGCGGGAATACCCCCACCGGGTGCCGGGTAAAGGCCTCGGATCTGACCTCATGGACTTCCGTCTGTGCACGGATTTTGCTCTCGCGGGCCCAAGAGCCACTTTGCCCGGCCTGCCAATGCAACCCGAGGTCCATTGTCCTCATTGGTTCATTATTTCTCGAGAAAACACTTTGCCTCTCCGCCAGAGACTAAGTCCAATTGGTTAATCATTTCTCAAGGCCACAATTTGCCTGCCGTTCAGAGACTAAGTCCAATTGGTTAACCATTTCTCGTGAAAACACTTTGCCTCTCCGCCAGAGACTAAGTCCAATTGGTTAACCATTTCTCTTGAAAACACTTTGCCTCTCCGCCAGAGACTAAGTCCAATTGGTTAACCATTTCTCAGGAAAACGCTTTGCCTCTCTGCCAGAGACTAAGTCCAATTGGTTATCCATTTCTCGTGAAAACACTTTGCCTCTCTGCCAGAGACTAAGTCCAATTGGTTAACCATTTCTCAGGAAAACACTTTGCCTCTCTGCCAGAGACGAAGTCCAATTGGTTAACCATTTCTCGTGAAAACACTTTGCCTCTCCGCCAGAGACTAAGTCCAATTGGTTAATCATTTCTCAAGGCCACAATTTGCCTGCCGTTCAGAGACCAAGTCCAATTGGTTAACCATTTCTCTTGAAAACACTTTGCCTCTCTGCCAGAGACGAAGTCCAATTGGTTAACCATTTCTCAGGGGCACAGTTTGCCTGCCGTTCAGAGACTAAGTCCAATTGGTTAACCATTTCTCGTGAAAACACTTTGCCTCTCCGCCAGAGACTAAGTCCAATTGGTTAACCATTTCTCTTGAAAACACTTTGCCTCTCCGCCAGAGACTAAGTCCAATTGGTTAACCATTTCTCAGGAAAACGCTTTGCCTCTCTGCCAGAGACTAAGTCCAATTGGTTAACCATTTCTCAGGAAAACACTTTGCCTCTCTGCCAGAGACTAAGTCCAATTGGTTATCCATTTCTCGTGAAAACACTTTGCCTCTCTGCCAGAGACTAAGTCCAATTGGTTAACCATTTCTCAGGAAAACACTTTGCCTCTCTGCCAGAGACGAAGTCCAATTGGTTAACCATTTCTCGTGAAAACACTTTGCCTCTCCGCCAGAGACTAAGTCCAATTGGTTAATCATTTCTCAAGGCCACAATTTGCCTGCCGTTCAGAGACCAAGTCCAATTGGTTAACCATTTCTCTTGAAAACACTTTGCCTCTCTGCCAGAGACTAAGTCCAATTGGTTAACCATTTCTCTTGAAAACACTTTGTCTCTCCGCCAGAGACTAAGTCCAATTGGTTAACCATTTCTCTTGAAAACACTTTGCCTCTCTGCCAGAGACTAAGTCCAATTGGTTACCCATTTCTCGTGAAAACACTTTGCCTCTCTGCCAGAGACTAAGTCCAATTGGTTATCCATTTCTCTTGAAAACACTTTGTCTCTCCGCCAGAGACTAAGTCCAATTGGTTAACCATTTCTCTGGAAAACACTTTGCCTCTCTGCCAGAGACGAAGTCCAATTGGTTAACCATTTCTCTTGAAAACACTTTGCCTCTCTGCCAGAGACTAAGTCCAATTGGTTACCCATTTCTCGTGAAAACACTTTGCCTCTCTGCCAGAGACTAAGTCCAATTGGTTAACCATTTCTCAGGAAAACACTTTGCCTCTCTGCCAGAGACTAAGTCCAATTGGTTAACCATTTCTCGTGAAAACACTTTGTCTCTCCGGCAGAGACTAAGTCCAATTGGTTAACCATTTCTCAGGAAAACACTTTGCCTCTCTGCCAGAGACTAAGTCCAATTGGTTAACCATTTCTCGTGAAAACACTTTGTCTCTCCGCCAGAGACTAAGTCCAATTGGTTAATCATTTCTCAAGGCCACAATTTGCCTGCCGTTCAGAGACCAAGTTCAATTGGTTAACCATTTCTCTTGAAAACACTTTGCCTCTCTGCCAGAGACTAAGTCCAATTGGTTAACCATTTCTCTTGAAAACACTTTGTCTCTCCGCCAGAGACTAAGTCCAATTGGTTAACCATTTCTCGTGAAAACACTTTGCCTCTCTGCCAGAGACAAAGTCCAATTGGTTAACCATTTCTCTGGAAAACACTTTGCCTCTCTGCCAGAGACTAAGTCCAATTGGTTAACCATTTCTCTTGAAAACACTTTGCCTCTCTGCCAGAGACTAAGTCCAATTGGTTAACCATTTCTCTGGAAAACACTTTGCCTCTCTGCCAGAGACGAAGTCCAATTGGTTAACCATTTCTCGTGAAAACACTTTGTCTCTCTGCCAGAGACTAAGTCCAATTGGTTAACCATTTCTCAGGGGCACACCGAGGGCAACCTGTAACGTCTCGCGGGCCCGGGGGCCCCTTTGCACGGCCTGCCAATGCAATCCGAGGCGCACTGTCCTTCGTTTGGTTAACCATTTCTCAGGGGCACACCGAGGGCACCCTGCATTGTCTCGCGGGCCCGGAGGCCACTTTGCACGGCCTGCCAACGCAATGCGAGGTGCTTCGGCCTTGGCCGCCTTCCCGGCCGGCTTCGGGGCGTTTCGGGGGCTCTCACCGGGGCAAATCCGGTCCCCCGGGCGATTAGGAGGCCTCCCCGGGCAGGCCCGGGCTTCAGGCCGCCGCTTTTCCATCCCGGCCGAAAGAGGCGAAAAATGCCGAAAATGGCCAAAAATGGCCGCCGGCAGGGCCTCTCGGTCGGTTTGGCGGCAGCCTGGGTCGGTCCCTGCAGACCTGGAGGCTCGAGAAGGTTTTTGGCGATGTCGACCGATTCTCGATTTGCCACCTCCTACTATTCTGCAGGTACCCCGCCAACCTCCCCTGCCAACAATTCCAACCGTAAGGTCGGGCGGTAGTCCTACCGTCCAGGAGGCCCTAAAAGCCCGCAAAACGCCATTTTGCCCTTTCCTCATCGGGACTTCCGAGGGGAACTCATGAACCAGCTCCAGGAGTGGCATGCCAGAAATTGCAACTTGACCCGTCGCCGGGCAGATTCGCTACTCTCTGCGGGAATACCCCCACCGGGTGCCGGGTAAAGGCCTCGGATCTGACCTCATGGACTTCCGTCTGTGCACGGATTTTGCTCTCGCGGGCCCAAGAGCCACATTGCCCGGCCTGCCAATGCAACCCGAGGTCCATTGGCCTCATTGGTTAATTATTTCCCGAGAAAACACTTTGCCTCTCCGCCAGAGACTAAGTCCAATTGGTTAATCATTTCTCAAGGCCACAATTTGCCTGCCGTTCAGAGACTAAGTCCAATTGGTTAACCATTTCTCTTGAAAACACTTTGCCTCTCTGCCAGAGACTAAGTCCAATTGGTTAACCATTTCTCGTGAAAACACTTTGTCTCTCTGCCAGAGACCAAGTCCAATTGGTTAACCATTTCTCAGGGGCACACCGAGGGCAACCTGTAACGTCTCGCGGGCCCGGGGGCCTCTTTGCACGGCCTGCCAATGCAATCCGAGGCGCACTGTCCTTCGTTTGGTTAACCATTTCTCAGGGGCACACCGAGGGCACCCTGCATTGTCTCGCGGGCCCGGAGGCCACTTTGCACGGCCTGCCAATGCAATCGGAGGTGCTTCGCCCTTGGCCGCCTTCCCGGCCGGCTTCGGGACGTTTCCGGGGCTCTCACCGGGGCAAATCCGGTCCCCCGGGCGATTAGGAGGCTTCCCCGGGCAGGCCCGGGCTTCAGTCCGCCGCTTTTCCATCCCGGCCGAAAGAGGCGAAAAATGCCGAAAATGGCCAAAAATGGCCGCCGGCAGGGCCTGTCGGTCGGTTTGGCGGCAGCCTGGGTCGGTCCCTGCAGACCTGGAGGCTCGAGAAGGCGTTTGGCGATGTCGACCGATTCTCGATTTGCCACCTCCTACTATTCTGCAGGTACCCCGCCAACCTCCCCTGCCGACAATTCCAACCGTAAGGTCGGGCGGTAGTCCTACCGACGAAGAGGCCCCAAAGCCCGCAAAACGCCATTTTGCCCTTTCCTCATCGGGACTTCCGAGGGGAACTCATGAACCAGCTCCAGGAGTGGCATGCCAGAAATTGCAACTTGACCCGTCGCCGGGCAGATTCGCTGCTCTCTGCGGGAATACCCCCACCGGGCGCCGGGTAAGGTCCTCGGATCTGACCTCATGGGCTTCCGTCCTCGCACGGATTTTGCTCTCCCGGGCCCAGGGGCCACTTTCCCCGGCCTTGCGAAGGCAATCGGAGGTGCTTCGCCCTCGAAACCGCCTTCCCGGCCGGCTTCGGGACGTTTCCGGGGCAAATCCGGTCCCGCGGGCGAAGGGGAGCCTTCCCCGGGCACGCCCGGGCTTCAGGCCGCCGCTTTCCGTGACCTACCGAAAGACGCGAAAAATGCCGAAAATGGCCAAAAATGGCCGCCCGGCACGGCCTCGCGGTCGGTTTGGGGGCAGCCTGGGTCGGTCCCTGCAGACCTGGAGGCTCGAGAAGGCACTTGGCGATGTCGACCGATTCTCGATTTGCCACCTCCTACTATTCTGCAGGTACCCCGCCAACCTCCCCAGCCAACAAATCGCAAATGCCGATCGGCGGGTGACCGTCCGGTAGTCATGCCGACGAAGAGGCACCTAGGCCCCGCAAACGCTTCCAAATCCGACCCCATCCCGGACCGGTTCTTTTTTAAAAAAGGCTCCCAGGACTCCGGATTTTTTCCTGCCGCACTCGGGACCACCCGACGGACACGAAACCGGGAACCTTTCCCCGGTCCGACCCTCCTCGGCCCGGCCAGCCGACGTCGAAGCGGCCGACTGGTTAATGATTTCACCCTGCTCCGACGTGACGCGTTTTCCAACCGCGCATGCGCGGCTCTGCCTCCCGAACCGCCCCCTCACGTGGGGGCTCTGGGTCCGCCCCCCGGCAGCCATTTCCTCCTGCCGGTCCGTTATTTTACGCCGTTTTTCGCCCTCCAGCCCTGCCGGAATGCTGCCTGCTCGCTGGTTAACCATTTCGCTCCCTGCACTTCGGCTTCTGCCCTGCTGGGGAAGCCCGCTGCTGCCTCTAACCGTACTCACGGGCGGGCGGCTCTGCTGCGCGGCCTCCGGCCACGCCCCCTCACCTGGTTTGCTGGGAACCCGCCCCCGGCAGCCTGTCAGTCGTGCCGGTTCGGTCTTATCGGCCCTTTTTGCACCTTCCCTGCCTGCTGGCATGCTTCGGCTCACCGGTCAACCGGTTCCCCGTTCTCCACTTAGACTTTTGAGCTGCGGGGCTGGTCTGCCGCGAACTGCACCCGTATTACGGGGCGGGCGGCTCTACTGCCCGTACGGCTGCCCTGCCTGTTAACTGGTTAACCGTTTCCCCGTCCACTACTTCGTCCCTGGACCTGCCGGTGTGTTCTGCAGCTAACTGCACCCGTATTACGGGGCGGGACGCTCCGCTTACCGGCCGGCTGCCATGCCTGCTTAACTGGTCAACCATTTACTCACATATACTTAGC
Source organism: Cetorhinus maximus (assembly GCF_964194155.1). Lineage (NCBI taxonomy): Eukaryota > Metazoa > Chordata > Chondrichthyes > Lamniformes > Cetorhinidae > Cetorhinus > Cetorhinus maximus. The sequence goes on from NW_027598123.1 coordinate 16,284, forward strand.
CCCTGGAGCTGCTGGGCTGGTCGGCGCCCTAACTGCACCCTTGTTGCCGGGAGGTCGGCACTAATTGCCGGCCGGCCGGCTGCCCTGCCTGCTAACTGGTAAACCCTTTACCCACATGTACTTAGCCCCTGGATACTGATGGGCTGTTCTGCACCTAACTGCACCCTGATTAGCGGGCGGGCGGCTCTAATTGCCGGCCGGCTGCCCTGCCTGCTAACTGGTTAACCATTGACCCACATGTACTTAGCCCCTGGAAACAGAGGGGCTGTTCTGCACCTAACTGCACCCTTATTAGCGGGCGGACAGGCGGCCGGCTCTAATTACCGGCCGGCCGGCTGCCCTGCCTGCTAACTGGTTAACCATTTACCCACATGTACTTAGCCCCTGGAAACTGATGGGCTGTTCTGCACCTAACTGCACCCTTATTAGTGGGCGGACAGGCGGCCGGCTCTAATTACCGGCCGGCCGGCTGCCCTGCCTGCTAACTGGTTAACCATTTACCCACATGTACTTAGCCCCTGGAAACTGATGGGCTGTCCTGCACCTAACTGCACCCTGATTAGCGGGCGGGCGGCTCTAATTGCCGGCCGGCTGCTCTGCCTGCTAACTGGTTCACCATTGACCCACATGTACTTAGCCCCTGGAAACTGATGGGCTGTCCTGCACCTAACTGCACCCTTATTAGCGGGCGGACAGGCGGCCGGCTGTAATTCCCGGCCGGCTGCGCTGCCTGCTAACTGGTTAACCATTTACCCACATGTACTTAGCCCCTGGAAACTGATGGGCTGTTCTGCAACTCACTGCACCCTTACTGGCGGGCGGACAGGCGGCCGGCTCTAATTACCGGCCGGCCGGCTGCCCTGCCTTGCTAACTGGTTAACCATTTACCCACATGTACTTAGCCCCTGGAAACTGATGGGCTGTTCTGCACCTAACTGCACCCTTATCACCGGGCGGGCGGCTCTAATTACCGGCCGGCCGGCTGCCCTGCCTGCTAACTGGTTAACCTTTTACCCACATGTACTTAGCCCCTGGAAACTGATGGGCTGTTCTGCACCTAACTGCACCCTTACTAGCGGGCGGACAGGCGGCCGGCTCTAATTACCGGCCGGCCGGCTGCCCTGCCTTGCTAACTGGTTAACCATTTACCCACATGTACTTAGCCCCTGGAAACTGATGGGCTGTCCTGCACCTAACTGCACCCTTACTAGCGGGCGGGCGGCTGTAATTAGCGGCCGGCTGCCCTGCCTGCTAACTGGTTCATCATTTACCCACATGTACTTAGCCCCTGGAGCTGCTGGGCTGGTCGGCACCTAACTGCAGCCCTATGGCCGGGAGGTCGGCTCTAATTACCGGCCGGCTGCCCTGCCTGCTAACTGGTTAATCATTTACCCACATGTCCTTAGCCCCTGGAGCTGCTGGGCTGGTCGGCACCTAACTGCACCCGTAATGGCCGGGAGGTCGGCTCTAATTACCGGCCGGCTGCCCTGCCTGCTAACTGGTTAACCATTTACCCACATGTACTTAGCCCCTGGAGCTGATGGGCTGTTCTGCACCGAACTGCACCCTGATTAGCGGGCGGGCGGCTCTAATTGCCGGCCGGCTGCCCTGCCTGCTAACTGGTTAACCATTTACCCGCATGTACTTAGCCCCTGGAGCTGCTGGGCTGGCCGGCACCTAACTGCACCCTTATCACCGGGCGGGCGGCTCTAATTACCGGCCGGCCGGCTGCCCTGCCTGCTAACTGGTTCACCATTTACCCACATGTACATAGCCCCTGGAGCTGCTGGGCTGGCCGGCACCTAACTGCACCCTTATCACCGGGCGGGCGGCTCTAATTACCGGCCGGCCGGCTGCCCTGCCTGCTAACTGGTTAACCATTTACCCACATGTACTTAGCCCCTGGAAAATGATGGGCTGTTCTGCACCTATCTGCACCCTGATTAGCGGGCGGGCGGCTCTAATTGCCGGCCGGCTGCTCTGCCTGCTGACTGGTTAACCATTTACCCACATGTCCTTAGCCCCTGGAAGCTGATGGGCTGTTCTGCACCTAACTGCACCCTGATTAGCGGGCGGGCGGCTGTAATTGCCGGCCGGCTGCATTGCCTGCTAACTGGTTAACCATTGACCCACATGTACTTAGCCCCTGGAAACAGAGGGGCTGTTCTGCACCTAACTGCACCCTTATTAGCGGGCGGACAGGCGGACGGCTCTAATTACCGGCCGGCCGGCTGCCCTGCCTGCTAACTGGTTAACCATTTACCCACATGTACTTAGCCCCTTGAAACTGATGGGCTGTTCTGCACCATACTGCACCCTTATTAGCGGGCGGACAGGCGGCCGGCTCTAATTACCGGCCGGCCGGCTGCCCTGCCTGCTAACTGGTTCACCATTTACCCACATGTCCTTAGCCCCTGGAAGCTGATGGGCTGTTCTGCACCAAACTGCACCCTTATTAGCGGGCGGGCGGGCGGCTCTAATTGCCGGCCGGCTGCTCTGCCTGCTAACTGGTTAACCATTGACCCACATGTACTTAGCCCCTGGAGCTGATGGGCTGTTCTGCACCTAACTGCACCTTGATTAGCGGGCGGGCGGCTCTAATTGCCGGCCGGCTGCTCTGCCTGCTAACTGGTTCACCATTTACCCACATGTACTTAGCCCCTGGAAACTGATGGGCTGTTCTGCACCTAACTGCACCTTGATTAGCGGGCGGGCGGCTCTAATTGCCGGCCGGCTGCTCTGCCTGCTAACTGGTTCACCATTTACCCACATGTACTTAGCCCCTGGAAACTGATGGGCTGTTCTGCACCTAACTGCACCCTGATTCGCGGGCGGGCGGCTCTAATTGCCGGCCGGCTGCTCTGCCTGCTAACTGGTTAACCATTTACCCACATGTACTTAGCCCCTGGAAACTGATGGGCTGTTCTGCACCTAACTGCACCCTGATTAGCGGGCGGGCGGCTCTAATTGCCGGCCGGCTGCTCTGCCTGCTAACTGGTTAACCATTTACCCACATGTACTTAGCCCCTGGAAACTGATGGGCTGTTCTGCACCTAACTGCACCCTTATTAGCGGGCGGGCGGCTGTAATTACCGGCCGGCTGCCCTGCCTGCTAACTGGTTCATCATTTACCCACATGTACTTAGCCCCTGGAGCCGCTGGGCTGGTCTGCACCTAACTGCACCCTTATTAGCGGGCGGACAGGCGGCCGGCTCTAATTACCGGCCGGCCGGCTGCCCTGCCTGCTAACTGGTTCACCATTTACCCACATGTCCTTAGCCCCTGGAAGCTGATGGGCTGTTCTGCACCTAACTGCACCCTTATTAGCGGGCGGGCGGCTGTAATTACCGGCCGGCTGCCCTGCCTGCTAACTGGTTAACCATTTACCCACATGTACTTAGCCCCTGGAGCTGCTGGGCCTGTCGGCACCTAACTGCACCCTTATCACCGGGCGGGCGGCTCCAATTACCGGCCGGCTGCCCTGCTTGCTAACTGGTTAACCATTTCACCTTCTGCACTTTGCCTACCTTACCCTTCGCCGAACCCTAACCCTGGCCCTAACACACGCTCTAAACCCTGCACTTAAACGTAACCCTAACCCTCACCCTAACCCTAACACTCGCCCTAACTCTAACCCTAACCCTAACCCTAACCCTACCCTTAAACCTTACCCTAACCCTTTGCCCGTCCCCGACCCCAACACTAACCCTATTCCCT
>NW_027598123.1:32500-42500 GCF_964194155.1 Cetorhinus maximus
CTCTCGCGGGCCCAAGAGCCACTTTCCACGGCCTACCAACGCAATCCGAAGTGCATTGGCCAACCATTACAACGGGAAACACTTTGCCTCTCCGCCAGAGACTAAGTCCAATTGGTTAACCATTTCTCAGGAAAACACTTTGCCTCTCTGCCAGAGACTAAGTCCAATTGGTTAACCATTTCTCATGGCCGCAATTTGCCTGCTGTTCACAGACTAAGTCCAATTGGTTAACCATTTCTCAGGAAAACACTTTGCCTCTCTGCCAGAGACTAAGTCCAATTGGTTAACCATTTCTCATGGCCGCAATTTGCCTGCCGTTCAGAGACTAAGTCCAATTGGTTAACCATTTCTCAGGAAAACACTTTGCCTCTCCGCCAGAGACTAAGTCCAATTGGTTAATCATTTCTCAAGGCCACAATTTGCCTGCCGCTCAGAGACCAAGTCCAATTGGTTAACCATTTCTCAGGAAAACGCTTTGCCTCTCTGCCAGAGACTAAGTCCAATTGGTTAACCATTTCTCTTGAAAACACTTTGCCTCTCTGCCAGAGACTAAGTCCAATTGGTTAACCATTTCTCGTGAAAACACTTTGCCTCTCTGCCAGAGACTAAGTCCAATTGGTTAACCATTTCTCAGGAAAACACTTTGCCTCTCTGCCAGAGACTAAGTCCAATTGGTTAACCATTTCTCGTGAAAACACTTTGTCTCTCCGGCAGAGACTAAGTCCAATTGGTTAACCATTTCTCAGGAAAACACTTTGCCTCTCTGCCAGAGACTAAGTCCAATTGGTTAACCATTTCTCGTGAAAACACTTTGTCTCTCCGCCAGAGACTAAGTCCAATTGGTTAATCATTTCTCAAGGCCACAATTTGCCTGCCGTTCAGAGACCAAGTTCAATTGGTTAACCATTTCTCTTGAAAACACTTTGCCTCTCTGCCAGAGACTAAGTCCAATTGGTTAACCATTTCTCTTGAAAACACTTTGTCTCTCCGCCAGAGACTAAGTCCAATTGGTTAACCATTTCTCGTGAAAACACTTTGCCTCTCTGCCAGAGACAAAGTCCAATTGGTTAACCATTTCTCTGGAAAACACTTTGCCTCTCTGCCAGAGACTAAGTCCAATTGGTTAACCATTTCTCTTGAAAACACTTTGCCTCTCTGCCAGAGACTAAGTCCAATTGGTTAACCATTTCTCTGGAAAACACTTTGCCTCTCTGCCAGAGACTAAGTCCAATTGGTTAACCATTTCTCGTGAAAACACTTTGTCTCTCTGCCAGAGACTAAGTCCAATTGGTTAACCATTTCTCAGGGGCACACCGAGGGCAACCTGTAACGTCTCGCGGGCCCGGGGGCCCCTTTGCACGGCCTGCCAATGCAATCCGAGGCGCACTGTCCTTCGTTTGGTTAACCATTTCTCAGGGGCACACCGAGGGCACCCTGCATTGTCTCGCGGGCCCGGAGGCCACTTTGCACGGCCTGCCAACGCAATGCGAGGTGCTTCGCCCTTGGCCGCCTTCCCGGCCGGCTTCGGGGCGTTTCGGGGGCTCTCACCGGGGCAAATCCGGTCCCCCGGGCGATTAGGAGGCCTCCCCGGGCAGGCCCGGGCTTCAGGCCGCCGCTTTTCCATCCCGGCCGAAAGAGGCGAAAAATGCCGAAAATGGCCAAAAATGGCCGCCGGCAGGGCCTCTCGGTCGGTTTGGCGGCAGCCTGGGTCGGTCCCTGCAGACCTGGAGGCTCGAGAAGGTTTTTGGCGATGTCGACCGATTCTCGATTTGCCACCTCCTACTATTCTGCAGGTACCCCGCCAACCTCCCCTGCCGACAATTCCAACCGTAAGGTCGGGCGGTAGTCCTACCGACGAAGAGGCCCCAAAGCCCGCAAAACGCCATTTTGCCCTTTCCTCATCGGGACTTCCGAGGGGAACTCATGAACCAGCTCCAGGAGTGGCATGCCAGAAATTGCAACTTGACCCGTCGCCGGGCAGATTCGCTACTCTCTGCGGGAATACCCCCACCGGGTGCCGCGTAAAGGCCTCGGATCTGACCTCATGGACTTCCGTCTGTGCACGGATTTTGCTCTCGCGGGCCCAAGAGCCACTTTGCCCGGCCTGCCAATGCAACCCGAGGTCCATTGTCCTCATTGGTTCATTATTTCTCGAGAAAACACTTTGCCTCTCCGCCAGAGACTAAGTCCAATTGGTTAATCATTTCTCAAGGCCACAATTTGCCTGCCGTTCAGAGACTAAGTCCAATTGGTTAACCATTTCTCGTGAAAACACTTTGCCTCTCCGCCAGAGACTAAGTCCAATTGGTTAACCATTTCTCTTGAAAACACTTTGCCTCTCCGCCAGAGACTAAGTCCAATTGGTTAACCATTTCTCAGGAAAACGCTTTGCCTCTCTGCCAGAGACTAAGTCCAATTGGTTATCCATTTCTCGTGAAAACACTTTGCCTCTCTGCCAGAGACTAAGTCCAATTGGTTAACCATTTCTCAGGAAAACACTTTGCCTCTCTGCCAGAGACGAAGTCCAATTGGTTAACCATTTCTCGTGAAAACACTTTGCCTCTCCGCCAGAGACTAAGTCCAATTGGTTAATCATTTCTCAAGGCCACAATTTGCCTGCCGTTCAGAGACCAAGTCCAATTGGTTAACCATTTCTCTTGAAAACACTTTGCCTCTCTGCCAGAGACGAAGTCCAATTGGTTAACCATTTCTCAGGGGCACAGTTTGCCTGCCGTTCAGAGACTAAGTCCAATTGGTTAACCATTTCTCGTGAAAACACTTTGCCTCTCCGCCAGAGACTAAGTCCAATTGGTTAACCATTTCTCTTGAAAACACTTTGCCTCTCCGCCAGAGACTAAGTCCAATTGGTTAACCATTTCTCAGGAAAACGCTTTGCCTCTCTGCCAGAGACTAAGTCCAATTGGTTAACCATTTCTCAGGAAAACACTTTGCCTCTCTGCCAGAGACTAAGTCCAATTGGTTATCCATTTCTCGTGAAAACACTTTGCCTCTCTGCCAGAGACTAAGTCCAATTGGTTAACCATTTCTCAGGAAAACACTTTGCCTCTCTGCCAGAGACGAAGTCCAATTGGTTAACCATTTCTCGTGAAAACACTTTGCCTCTCCGCCAGAGACTAAGTCCAATTGGTTAATCATTTCTCAAGGCCACAATTTGCCTGCCGTTCAGAGACCAAGTCCAATTGGTTAACCATTTCTCTTGAAAACACTTTGCCTCTCTGCCAGAGACTAAGTCCAATTGGTTAACCATTTCTCTTGAAAACACTTTGTCTCTCCGCCAGAGACTAAGTCCAATTGGTTAACCATTTCTCTTGAAAACACTTTGCCTCTCTGCCAGAGACTAAGTCCAATTGGTTACCCATTTCTCGTGAAAACACTTTGCCTCTCTGCCAGAGACTAAGTCCAATTGGTTATCCATTTCTCTTGAAAACACTTTGTCTCTCCGCCAGAGACTAAGTCCAATTGGTTAACCATTTCTCTGGAAAACACTTTGCCTCTCTGCCAGAGACGAAGTCCAATTGGTTAACCATTTCTCTTGAAAACACTTTGCCTCTCTGCCAGAGACTAAGTCCAATTGGTTACCCATTTCTCGTGAAAACACTTTGCCTCTCTGCCAGAGACTAAGTCCAATTGGTTAACCATTTCTCAGGAAAACACTTTGCCTCTCTGCCAGAGACTAAGTCCAATTGGTTAACCATTTCTCGTGAAAACACTTTGTCTCTCCGGCAGAGACTAAGTCCAATTGGTTAACCATTTCTCAGGAAAACACTTTGCCTCTCTGCCAGAGACTAAGTCCAATTGGTTAACCATTTCTCGTGAAAACACTTTGTCTCTCCGCCAGAGACTAAGTCCAATTGGTTAATCATTTCTCAAGGCCACAATTTGCCTGCCGTTCAGAGACCAAGTTCAATTGGTTAACCATTTCTCTTGAAAACACTTTGCCTCTCTGCCAGAGACTAAGTCCAATTGGTTAACCATTTCTCTTGAAAACACTTTGTCTCTCCGCCAGAGACTAAGTCCAATTGGTTAACCATTTCTCGTGAAAACACTTTGCCTCTCTGCCAGAGACAAAGTCCAATTGGTTAACCATTTCTCTGGAAAACACTTTGCCTCTCTGCCAGAGACTAAGTCCAATTGGTTAACCATTTCTCTTGAAAACACTTTGCCTCTCTGCCAGAGACTAAGTCCAATTGGTTAACCATTTCTCTGGAAAACACTTTGCCTCTCTGCCAGAGACGAAGTCCAATTGGTTAACCATTTCTCGTGAAAACACTTTGTCTCTCTGCCAGAGACTAAGTCCAATTGGTTAACCATTTCTCAGGGGCACACCGAGGGCAACCTGTAACGTCTCGCGGGCCCGGGGGCCCCTTTGCACGGCCTGCCAATGCAATCCGAGGCGCACTGTCCTTCGTTTGGTTAACCATTTCTCAGGGGCACACCGAGGGCACCCTGCATTGTCTCGCGGGCCCGGAGGCCACTTTGCACGGCCTGCCAACGCAATGCGAGGTGCTTCGGCCTTGGCCGCCTTCCCGGCCGGCTTCGGGGCGTTTCGGGGGCTCTCACCGGGGCAAATCCGGTCCCCCGGGCGATTAGGAGGCCTCCCCGGGCAGGCCCGGGCTTCAGGCCGCCGCTTTTCCATCCCGGCCGAAAGAGGCGAAAAATGCCGAAAATGGCCAAAAATGGCCGCCGGCAGGGCCTCTCGGTCGGTTTGGCGGCAGCCTGGGTCGGTCCCTGCAGACCTGGAGGCTCGAGAAGGTTTTTGGCGATGTCGACCGATTCTCGATTTGCCACCTCCTACTATTCTGCAGGTACCCCGCCAACCTCCCCTGCCAACAATTCCAACCGTAAGGTCGGGCGGTAGTCCTACCGTCCAGGAGGCCCTAAAAGCCCGCAAAACGCCATTTTGCCCTTTCCTCATCGGGACTTCCGAGGGGAACTCATGAACCAGCTCCAGGAGTGGCATGCCAGAAATTGCAACTTGACCCGTCGCCGGGCAGATTCGCTACTCTCTGCGGGAATACCCCCACCGGGTGCCGGGTAAAGGCCTCGGATCTGACCTCATGGACTTCCGTCTGTGCACGGATTTTGCTCTCGCGGGCCCAAGAGCCACATTGCCCGGCCTGCCAATGCAACCCGAGGTCCATTGGCCTCATTGGTTAATTATTTCCCGAGAAAACACTTTGCCTCTCCGCCAGAGACTAAGTCCAATTGGTTAATCATTTCTCAAGGCCACAATTTGCCTGCCGTTCAGAGACTAAGTCCAATTGGTTAACCATTTCTCTTGAAAACACTTTGCCTCTCTGCCAGAGACTAAGTCCAATTGGTTAACCATTTCTCGTGAAAACACTTTGTCTCTCTGCCAGAGACCAAGTCCAATTGGTTAACCATTTCTCAGGGGCACACCGAGGGCAACCTGTAACGTCTCGCGGGCCCGGGGGCCTCTTTGCACGGCCTGCCAATGCAATCCGAGGCGCACTGTCCTTCGTTTGGTTAACCATTTCTCAGGGGCACACCGAGGGCACCCTGCATTGTCTCGCGGGCCCGGAGGCCACTTTGCACGGCCTGCCAATGCAATCGGAGGTGCTTCGCCCTTGGCCGCCTTCCCGGCCGGCTTCGGGACGTTTCCGGGGCTCTCACCGGGGCAAATCCGGTCCCCCGGGCGATTAGGAGGCTTCCCCGGGCAGGCCCGGGCTTCAGTCCGCCGCTTTTCCATCCCGGCCGAAAGAGGCGAAAAATGCCGAAAATGGCCAAAAATGGCCGCCGGCAGGGCCTGTCGGTCGGTTTGGCGGCAGCCTGGGTCGGTCCCTGCAGACCTGGAGGCTCGAGAAGGCGTTTGGCGATGTCGACCGATTCTCGATTTGCCACCTCCTACTATTCTGCAGGTACCCCGCCAACCTCCCCTGCCGACAATTCCAACCGTAAGGTCGGGCGGTAGTCCTACCGACGAAGAGGCCCCAAAGCCCGCAAAACGCCATTTTGCCCTTTCCTCATCGGGACTTCCGAGGGGAACTCATGAACCAGCTCCAGGAGTGGCATGCCAGAAATTGCAACTTGACCCGTCGCCGGGCAGATTCGCTGCTCTCTGCGGGAATACCCCCACCGGGCGCCGGGTAAGGTCCTCGGATCTGACCTCATGGGCTTCCGTCCTCGCACGGATTTTGCTCTCCCGGGCCCAGGGGCCACTTTCCCCGGCCTTGCGAAGGCAATCGGAGGTGCTTCGCCCTCGAAACCGCCTTCCCGGCCGGCTTCGGGACGTTTCCGGGGCAAATCCGGTCCCGCGGGCGAAGGGGAGCCTTCCCCGGGCACGCCCGGGCTTCAGGCCGCCGCTTTCCGTGACCTACCGAAAGACGCGAAAAATGCCGAAAATGGCCAAAAATGGCCGCCCGGCACGGCCTCGCGGTCGGTTTGGGGGCAGCCTGGGTCGGTCCCTGCAGACCTGGAGGCTCGAGAAGGCACTTGGCGATGTCGACCGATTCTCGATTTGCCACCTCCTACTATTCTGCAGGTACCCCGCCAACCTCCCCAGCCAACAAATCGCAAATGCCGATCGGCGGGTGACCGTCCGGTAGTCATGCCGACGAAGAGGCACCTAGGCCCCGCAAACGCTTCCAAATCCGACCCCATCCCGGACCGGTTCTTTTTTAAAAAAGGCTCCCAGGACTCCGGATTTTTTCCTGCCGCACTCGGGACCACCCGACGGACACGAAACCGGGAACCTTTCCCCGGTCCGACCCTCCTCGGCCCGGCCAGCCGACGTCGAAGCGGCCGACTGGTTAATGATTTCACCCTGCTCCGACGTGACGCGTTTTCCAACCGCGCATGCGCGGCTCTGCCTCCCGAACCGCCCCCTCACGTGGGGGCTCTGGGTCCGCCCCCCGGCAGCCATTTCCTCCTGCCGGTCCGTTATTTTACGCCGTTTTTCGCCCTCCAGCCCTGCCGGAATGCTGCCTGCTCGCTGGTTAACCATTTCGCTCCCTGCACTTCGGCTTCTGCCCTGCTGGGGAAGCCCGCTGCTGCCTCTAACCGTACTCACGGGCGGGCGGCTCTGCTGCGCGGCCTCCGGCCACGCCCCCTCACCTGGTTTGCTGGGAACCCGCCCCCGGCAGCCTGTCAGTCGTGCCGGTTCGGTCTTATCGGCCCTTTTTGCACCTTCCCTGCCTGCTGGCATGCTTCGGCTCACCGGTCAACCGGTTCCCCGTTCTCCACTTAGACTTTTGAGCTGCGGGGCTGGTCTGCCGCGAACTGCACCCGTATTACGGGGCGGGCGGCTCTACTGCCCGTACGGCTGCCCTGCCTGTTAACTGGTTAACCGTTTCCCCGTCCACTACTTCGTCCCTGGACCTGCCGGTGTGTTCTGCAGCTAACTGCACCCGTATTACGGGGCGGGACGCTCCGCTTACCGGCCGGCTGCCATGCCTGCTTAACTGGTCAACCATTTACTCACATATACTTAGCCCCTGGAGCTGCTGGGCTGGTCGGCGCCCTAACTGCACCCTTGTTGCCGGGAGGTCGGCACTAATTGCCGGCCGGCCGGCTGCCCTGCCTGCTAACTGGTAAACCCTTTACCCACATGTACTTAGCCCCTGGATACTGATGGGCTGTTCTGCACCTAACTGCACCCTGATTAGCGGGCGGGCGGCTCTAATTGCCGGCCGGCTGCCCTGCCTGCTAACTGGTTAACCATTGACCCACATGTACTTAGCCCCTGGAAACAGAGGGGCTGTTCTGCACCTAACTGCACCCTTATTAGCGGGCGGACAGGCGGCCGGCTCTAATTACCGGCCGGCCGGCTGCCCTGCCTGCTAACTGGTTAACCATTTACCCACATGTACTTAGCCCCTGGAAACTGATGGGCTGTTCTGCACCTAACTGCACCCTTATTAGTGGGCGGACAGGCGGCCGGCTCTAATTACCGGCCGGCCGGCTGCCCTGCCTGCTAACTGGTTAACCATTTACCCACATGTACTTAGCCCCTGGAAACTGATGGGCTGTCCTGCACCTAACTGCACCCTGATTAGCGGGCGGGCGGCTCTAATTGCCGGCCGGCTGCTCTGCCTGCTAACTGGTTCACCATTGACCCACATGTACTTAGCCCCTGGAAACTGATGGGCTGTCCTGCACCTAACTGCACCCTTATTAGCGGGCGGACAGGCGGCCGGCTGTAATTCCCGGCCGGCTGCGCTGCCTGCTAACTGGTTAACCATTTACCCACATGTACTTAGCCCCTGGAAACTGATGGGCTGTTCTGCAACTCACTGCACCCTTACTGGCGGGCGGACAGGCGGCCGGCTCTAATTACCGGCCGGCCGGCTGCCCTGCCTTGCTAACTGGTTAACCATTTACCCACATGTACTTAGCCCCTGGAAACTGATGGGCTGTTCTGCACCTAACTGCACCCTTATCACCGGGCGGGCGGCTCTAATTACCGGCCGGCCGGCTGCCCTGCCTGCTAACTGGTTAACCTTTTACCCACATGTACTTAGCCCCTGGAAACTGATGGGCTGTTCTGCACCTAACTGCACCCTTACTAGCGGGCGGACAGGCGGCCGGCTCTAATTACCGGCCGGCCGGCTGCCCTGCCTTGCTAACTGGTTAACCATTTACCCACATGTACTTAGCCCCTGGAAACTGATGGGCTGTCCTGCACCTAACTGCACCCTTACTAGCGGGCGGGCGGCTGTAATTAGCGGCCGGCTGCCCTGCCTGCTAACTGGTTCATCATTTACCCACATGTACTTAGCCCCTGGAGCTGCTGGGCTGGTCGGCACCTAACTGCAGCCCTATGGCCGGGAGGTCGGCTCTAATTACCGGCCGGCTGCCCTGCCTGCTAACTGGTTAATCATTTACCCACATGTCCTTAGCCCCTGGAGCTGCTGGGCTGGTCGGCACCTAACTGCACCCGTAATGGCCGGGAGGTCGGCTCTAATTACCGGCCGGCTGCCCTGCCTGCTAACTGGTTAACCATTTACCCACATGTACTTAGCCCCTGGAGCTGATGGGCTGTTCTGCACCGAACTGCACCCTGATTAGCGGGCGGGCGGCTCTAATTGCCGGCCGGCTGCCCTGCCTGCTAACTGGTTAACCATTTACCCGCATGTACTTAGCCCCTGGAGCTGCTGGGCTGGCCGGCACCTAACTGCACCCTTATCACCGGGCGGGCGGCTCTAATTACCGGCCGGCCGGCTGCCCTGCCTGCTAACTGGTTCACCATTTACCCACATGTACATAGCCCCTGGAGCTGCTGGGCTGGCCGGCACCTAACTGCACCCTTATCACCGGGCGGGCGGCTCTAATTACCGGCCGGCCGGCTGCCCTGCCTGCTAACTGGTTAACCATTTACCCACATGTACTTAGCCCCTGGAAAATGATGGGCTGTTCTGCACCTATCTGCACCCTGATTAGCGGGCGGGCGGCTCTAATTGCCGGCCGGCTGCTCTGCCTGCTGACTGGTTAACCATTTACCCACATGTCCTTAGCCCCTGGAAGCTGATGGGCTGTTCTGCACCTAACTGCACCCTGATTAGCGGGCGGGCGGCTGTAATTGCCGGCCGGCTGCATTGCCTGCTAACTGGTTAACCATTGACCCACATGTACTTAGCCCCTGGAAACAGAGGGGCTGTTCTGCACCTAACTGCACCCTTATTAGCGGGCGGACAGGCGGACGGCTCTAATTACCGGCCGGCCGGCTGCCCTGCCTGCTAACTGGTTAACCATTTACCCACATGTACTTAGCCCCTTGAAACTGATGGGCTGTTCTGCACCATACTGCACCCTTATTAGCGGGCGGACAGGCGGCCGGCTCTAATTACCGGCCGGCCGGCTGCCCTGCCTGCTAACTGGTTCACCATTTACCCACATGTCCTTAGCCCCTGGAAGCTGATGGGCTGTTCTGCACCAAACTGCACCCTTATTAGCGGGCGGGCGGGCGGCTCTAATTGCCGGCCGGCTGCTCTGCCTGCTAACTGGTTAACCATTGACCCAC
>NW_027598124.1:0-50000 GCF_964194155.1 Cetorhinus maximus
GGGAGTGTTTGATGGGGATAGTGTAGAGGGAGCTTTACTCTGTATCTAACCCCGTGCTGTACCTGTCCTGGGAGTGTTTGATGGGGACAGTGTAGAGGGAGCTTTACTCTGTATCTAACCCCGTGCTGTACCTGTCCTGGGAGTGTTTGATGGGGACAGTGTAGAGGGAGCTTTACTATGTACGTAACCCCGAGATGTATCTGTCCTGGAAGTGTTTGATGGGGACAGTGTAGAGGGAGCTTTACTCTGTATCTAACCCCGTGCTGTACCTGTCCTGGGGGTGTTTGATGGGGACAGTGTAGAGGGAGCTTTACTCTGTATCTAACCCCGTGCTGTACCTGCCCTGGGAGTGTTTGATGGGGACAGTGTAGAGGGAGCTTTACTCTGTATCTAACCCCGTGCTGTACCTGTCCTGGGAGTGTTTGATGGGGACAGTGTAGAGGGAGCTTTACTCTGTATCTAACCCCATGCTGTACCTGTCCTGCGAGTGTTTGATGTGGACAGTGTAGAGGGAGCTTTACTCTCTATCTAACCCCGTGCTGTACCTGTCCTGGGAGTGTTTGATGGGGACAGTGTAGAGGGAGATTTACTCTGTATCTAACCCCGTGCTGTACCTGCCCTGGGAGTGTTTGATGGGGACAGTGTAGAGGGAGCTTTACTCTGTATCTAACCCCGTGCTGTACCTGTCCTGGGAGTGTTTGATGGGGACAGTGTAGAGGGAGCTTTACTCTGTATCTAACCCCGTGCTGTGTCTGTCCTGGGAGTGTTTGATGGGGACAGTGTAGAGGGAGCTTTACTCTGTATCTAACCCCGTGCTGTGTCTGTCCTGGGAGTGTTTGATGGGGACAGTGTAGAGGGAGCTTTACTCTGTATCTAACCCCGTGCTGTACCTGTCCTGGGAGTGTTTGATGGGGACAGTGTAGAGGGAGCTTTACTCTGTATCTAACCCCGTGCTGTACCTGTCCTGGGAGTGTTTGATGGGGACGGTGTAGAGGGAGCTTTACTCTGTATCTAACCCCGTGCTGTACCTGTCCTGGGAGTGTTTGATGGGGACGGTGTAGAGGGAGATTTACTCTGTATCTAACCCCGTGCTGTACCTGCCCTGGGAGTGTTTGATGGGGACAGTGTAGAGGGAGCTTTACTCTGTATCTAACCCCGTGCTGTACCTGTCCTGGGAGTGTTTGATGGGGACAGTGTAGAGGGAGCTTTACTCTGTATCTAACCCCGTGCTGTGTCTGTCCTGGGAGTGTTTGATGGGGACAGTGTAGAGGGAGCTTTACTCTGTATCTAACCCCGTGCTGTACCTGTCCTGGGAGTGTTTGATGGGGACAGTGTAGAGGGAGCTTTACTCTGTATCTAACCCCGTGCTGTACCTGTCCTGGGAGTGTTTGATGGGGACAGTGTAGAGGGAGCTTTACTCTGTATCTAACCCCGTGCTGTACCTGTCCTGGGAGTGTTTGATGGGGACGGTGTAGAGGGAGCTTTACTCTGTATCTAACCCCGTGCTGTACCTGTCCTGGGAGTGTTTGATGGGGACGGTGTAGAGGGAGCTTTACTCTGTATCTAACCCCGTGCTGTACCTGTCCTGGGAGTGTTTGATGGGGACGGTGTAGAGGGAGCTTTACTCTGTATCTAACCCCGTGCTGTACCTGTCCTGGGAGTGTTTGATGGGGACAGTGTAGAGGGAGCTTTACTCTGTATCTAACCCCGTGCTGTACCTGTCCTGGGAGTGTTTGATGGGGACAGTGTAGAGGGAGCTTTACTCTGTATCTAACCCCGTGCTGTACCTGTCCTGGGAGTGTTTGATGGGGACAGTGTAGAGGGAGCTTTACTCTGTATCTAACCCCGTGCTGTACCTGTCCTGGGAGTGTTTGATGGGGACAGTGTAGAGGGAGCTTTACTCTGTATCTAACCCCGTGCTGTACCTGCCCTGGGAGTGTTTGATGGGGACAGTGTAGAGGGAGCTTTACTCTGTATCTAACCCCGTGCTGTACCTGTCCTGGGAGTGTTTGATGGGGACGGTGTA
Organism: Cetorhinus maximus; assembly: GCF_964194155.1. Lineage (NCBI taxonomy): Eukaryota > Metazoa > Chordata > Chondrichthyes > Lamniformes > Cetorhinidae > Cetorhinus > Cetorhinus maximus. The sequence goes on from NW_027598124.1 coordinate 2,027, forward strand.
GAGGGAGATTTACTCTGTATCTAACCCCGTGCTGTACCTGTCCTGGGAGTGTTTGATGGGGACAGTGTAGAGGGAGCTTTACTCTGTATCTACCCCCGTGCTGTACCTGTCCTGGGAGTGTTTGATGGGGACGGTGTCGAGGGACCTTTACTCTGTATCTAACCCCGTGCTGTACCTGTCCTGGGAGTGTTTGATGGGGACGGTGTAGAGGGAGCTTTACTCTGTATCTAACCCTGTGCTGTACCTGTCCTGGGAGTGTTTGATGGGGACGGTGTAGAGGGAGCTTTACTCTGTATCTAACCCTGTGCTGTACCTGTCCTGGGAGTGTTTGATGGGGACAGTGTAGAGGGAGCTTTACTCTGTATCTAACCCCGTGCTGTACCTGTCCTGGGAGTGTTTGATGGGGACGGTGTAGAGGGAGCTTTACTCTGTATCTAACCCTGTGCTGTACCTGTCCTGGGTAGTTGTCCTGGAAATGGTCCGGAGGGTAGTAGCGGTGGTGAAATGTATTCCTAGCGTGTTGATAAATTGCTGTGACGTTTTGTCTGGGTAAGGTTGCCAGTTTAACACTTGCCCTCTCAGGGAATGGACAAAACCGAATTTGTTCAGAAGGAGACTGGTTAATTAGTGCCAAACCTGTAAAACCAGATTGCGACCAGGCAGCAGGATAACTCCCTTGGGCAGGATGGTCACTGTGGCGGGGGTGCAGTTCCCAGGACGATTTCAGTCAAAAATTAACAGCCTAATGTTCAATCTGCCAACTGTTTGAAAGTACTTTGGTGCCTCATTAAACGATTTGTTTTGTAAATAACGGCAACGTTGTGGTTGTGTGGAACTGTCAACCGTCTCAGCGGCCCTCGGGGTCCAGTGAAGTCTCGCCGCGGGCAGGAAAGTTGCGCACAGCAAGATCCCACAAGCGGCAGCGAGCGAGAGAATTTTTTTCTATTTCAAGTAACGTTGGTTGAGGGGCAGATATTCCCCTCCAGCATCTTCCACTCCTCTCCTCTTCGAAACCGTGGCTACCACTCCACCCGAGTCGGGGAGCCTCGGTTTAACCTCTCAACAGCAAAATGGTGTGTCCGACAGTGCAGCAGCCCCCCACCCCCCCCACTACCCTCGGTACCTGGACTGGGAGCGTCTGGCTGCTCGAGTCCCTGAAGTGGGGACTCGGAGCTACTGGGTGTCTGACTCGATTGAGTTTGAGCAAGAGCCCGACAGGGAAAAGGATGACTCCCTCCCTCCCTCCCGGCCTCCCTCCCTCCCGGCCTCCCTCATTCCCGGCCTCCATCCCTCCCTCCCTCCCGGCCTCCCTCCCTCCCGGCCTCCATCCCTCCCTCCCGGACTCCCTCCCTCCCTTCCCCACCCTACTGTCTCCCCGCCCACTGCTGCACATGGATGAGGCCCACAGCCACGGCTCTTGCCAATGTGCGCCCTCTGCCTGTGACGGCTTTGTCGTGAGGGCTTCTGTAGCCGAATAGCCCCCCCACTCTGGTTGTGGGTGGGCGGGGCAGTCAAATAGCTCAAAGACAGCGTCTGCGCAGGCAATCCGAAGCGTGTCAGAAAAGGAGCCCCTTACAACAGGGTATCACACCTCGAACACTTTATTCCACTATCCTATGCACCACATCGGAAATATTTTACACAAATGGGGCCAGCTCGACATGTAAACGAGGGAGTAAAACACCCGCAGCTGGGGGTGGGGGGGGTGGGTGACAGCTTCCGATCTGGGCAAATGTGATAAAACAGGGAATTGCCCCTCACTCATGGGGAGGGGGCACAGGGGCAGCAGCCAACCCGCCAATTCATCCGTCCTTGTTACACAGTTGGCCTCAGCACCTTTTTGGGGGGGGGGGGGAGGAGGAGGGGGGGGGGCTGGTGTTGGTGCAGCAGGAGCAGGCGGCATTGGAACTGCCAATCGGTGTCAATTGGATGGGGTCATGAGCTGTGAAGCCCACCATAGTCCAACAGCCTGCTAACCCGCACCCCCCCGCCACCCGTCCCCATTTTTTTTTGAGCCCCCTCCACCCTTGTGATCGAGGGGGTGGCCCCCATTGCAAAGCGGACCCTAACCCGGACCGGATTGACGCTCGCCAGCAATCGAAAGACGAGGGGGTCAGGAGGAGGGAATTCGACTTATTTTTAACTCGAGAGGTTAAAAGTCAAACTCCCATTGGCTAACATTGTGGTCGGGCGGGGGGGGGGTCAGTTTCTCTTGACTCCTGACCTCCTGTCTAGGCATTGAGAGAGGTTATGGCACAGAAAGAGGCCATTCAGCCCGTCGTGTCTGTGCCGGCCCGAGAAAGGAAAAAAAGGTTTCCATAAGATAAACTAATAAGTTCTAATCCCACCCTCCTGCAGGGAAATGGTCTTCCTCACCACCCCTAGTGAGACCACCCTTCCGCCCTCTCCTACGCCTCAATTAGGTCACCCCTTGGCCTCCCCTGACCTTTGACCCTGCGTGGCGTGGAGTTGACCATCAGGCTTCGGCCCTTGACCGTCCCCCCCCCCACCCACCCGCCCACCCACCCGCCCACCCACCCGCCCGCCCACCCACCCACCCGCCCACCCACCCACCCGCCCGCCCACCCACCCACCCACCACAACAGGGAAAGCTGCTGGTTAACTTCACATCTGGGGTGGGATGGGGTGGGGTGGGGGAGAGGCACAGCCAACTTGTGTAGGCCCGGATTGCCATGGCAACCGTCCCATTGCCAATTGTGCGTGAATACTTTTTATTGGGCGATTGGGGGGGGGCGTCAAACTTGGGAAAGGGGATTTATTTTTTTGTGTGTGTGTGTGTGGGGCGTGTGTAAGAAAAGGATTCAATAAATAAAACAAAGCGCGCACTCCGGAGGAGGCGAGAGTATTGACCTCGGCGCTGTGGTTTCAGATTCTTGACCACGTCGACCTTATTTGCTTATTGAGCTCCAGCTGGGAAGAGTAAATATGGCCACCCTATCCACAGCAAACACAAACTTTTGGTGGGGAGGGCGGGGACACCCCTGAAATATGTATTTACACAGCGAGGAGCAACATAGCAACAACCAGCTGCAGAAGAAGAGGAAGAGACCAAGGTCCAAAGGAGTTTGCCTGCTATCGTCACGGCCGGTGTTAAGCTGATAGGCCACGGTCTGGTTACAGGGCCGCCGCGTCCGAGGAGACCTTCGTGGGTGGCCAACGCAAGAGGCGTCACTGCGTCTGCTCGGGGCCTAGAGGGACCAGTCGCCTCGGGTCTCCCAAGGGCTACGCCCGCTCCCCTGTCTCGGGATCGACCTCCATATCTGCGGAAGGGATGTGGAAGGCAGCGGGTTAGAGCGAGGCAGAGATGCCGGTGTTTGTCACTAGAATCTCACCGGGCAGGAGAGGCCCTTCGGCCCATCGAGCCTGCACCAACACATGAGAAACACCTGTCCCTACCTACCTCACCCCATTTAACCAGCACTTGGCCCATAGCCTTGAATGTTATGAGGTGCCAAGTGTTCACCCAGGTACTTTTTAAAGGATGTGAGGCTAACCCGCCTCCACCACCCTCCCAGGCAGTGCATTCCAGACCCTCACCACCCTCTGGGTTTAAAAAAAAGGTTTTCCTCACATTTCTCCCACCTAAATCTCAACAAATGATTCAATAAAATAAATTAATTGGCTGGTGTTGGCATTTTCTATTTTTGTTTTATGCATTTCACGGGGATGTGGGTGTCGCTGGCTAGGCCAGCATTTATTGCCCCATCCCCGATTGCCCCTTGAGAACTTAAATGCCCCTCTGAAACGGCCTAGAAAACCATTCAAGAGTTATCAACATGGTCACCATCAGGCTTTTAATTCCACATCGTTTCGTTGAATTCAAATTTTCATCGAATTTAAATAGAATTTAAATTTCACCCTCTGCCCGTGGCGGGATTAGAACCCAGGTCCCCAGAGCATTACCCTGGGTACCTGGAGTACCAGTCCAGTGATAATACCGCCAGGCCTCAGGCAGTATAAGCCTGCTCCTGGGCCTGGCCAGATAACCAGCCCCCCGCCGATCTCAGCATCTTTTACATTTCAAATCAGGTCGCTCCCGAAACTCTGGAGAATATCGGCCCATTCTACTCCATCTCTCCTCACAGGAGAGTCCTGGGACTCCTGTGTAGTTCCGGTGCCCTCTCTGAAGCAAGCATACCTTGCGGAGACCGGAACATGTACAAAGTGCCCCGCGTGTGGTCTCGCCAGAGCCCTGCACATTGGCAGCAAGGCTTTCCCCATCCCCGTGCTCCAAACCTCTGGCCGCAGAGAGGCGCTGATGTGCTACTCGAGTTCCTAATCGCCGGCTGCCCCTGCGGTGCTAACTCTCTGCGTGCGAGGGGGACCCGAGTCCCTCTGCACGTCCACATTTAACAGTCTCTTGCCGCTTTGGAATTCCAGGATAAGTAACCTCACGCCGATACTTCCGCCCGTCACCAACAACGTCCAGCCATTCATTTCTTTCACGGGGATGTGGGCGTCGCTGGCAAGGTCGGCGTTTGTTGCCCATCCCTAATTGCCGCCTTGAACTGAGTGGTCTCGCTCGGCCATTTCAGGGGGGCACAGTTAAGAGTCGACTGCATGGCTGTGGGTCTGGAGTCACGTGTAGAGCCAGACCGGGTAAGGACGGCAGATTTCCCTCCCCTAAAGGGGGCATTAATGACCCAGATGGGGTTTTTACGACAATCCATGATGGCTACCATGGTCACCATTACTGAGACTAGCTTCAATTCCAGGGGAGGGGGATGGGGGGGGGGGGGGGGGGGTGGTGGAGGGGGGGAGGGGGTGGCGGGAAGGGGGAGGGGCAGGTGGCGGGGAGTGGGGAGGGGGAGCTGGCGAGAGGGAGGTGGTGGGGAGGGGGGAGGGGGGGGAGGAGGGAGTTGGGTGGGGGGGGAGGAGACTCACCCATGCTCCAGGGGCTCGGCTCTCTGTTCAGTTCCACCTGGATCTGGGGAAGCGGGAATGCCGGGGGCGGAGGTCCCTGTGAAAGGGTCTGAATCGACGGTTGGGGCAGGACGCGGGTAGCGTTGGCGCCCAGCTGGTTAAAAACACTGCCCTCGTGTGAAGCCAGATTCTCGGAGACCGTACTGAACGAGTGCCAGCGGTCGGAGATACTCTCCGAGGGTTCAGCCGGCATGCCTGGGAAAGGGAGAGAGAAGTAAAGATTCGGTGAGTGAAGAGGGGGGAGAAAAAGACACTTTACAATGCTCTCATCTTGTTTCTGCTCCTGATTCCTCACGGCAATTTGCTATGTAAACTTGTCACGCTGCCATTACACACTCCCAACAGAAGTGGCGCTGTGACATACCTATTGTAGTGTGTGCCATTAAAACAACAATAAATTTGCATTTATCTAGCCCTTTTAGTGCAGTAAAACACCCTAAGCACCTTCACTGGAGTGTTATCAAATATAATTTGACCCCGAGCCAAGTGAGGAGATATTAGGGGCAGGTGGCTGAAAGCTCGGTCAAAGAGGTCGGCTTTAAGAAGTGTCTTAAAGGAGGAGGGAGAGAGAGAGAGAGGGGCGGAGAGGTTTAGGGAGGGAATTCCAGAGCTCAGGGCCCCCCAGGCAGCTGAAGGCACGGCCGCCAATGGTGGAGCGATGGGAATCGGGGGATGCGCAAGAGGCCGGAATTGGAGGAGCGCAGAGATCGGGGAGGGTTGTAGGGCTGGAGGAGGTTACAGAGATAGGGAGGGGTGTAGGGGCTGGAGGAGGTTACAGAGATAGGGAGGGGTGTAGGGTCTGGAGGAGGTTACTGAGATAGGGAGGGGTGTAGGGCTGGAGGAGGTGACAGAGATAGGAAGGGGTGTAGGGCTGGAGGAGGTGACAGAGATAGGGAGGGGTGTAGGGGCTGGAGGAGGTTACAGAGATAGGGAGAGGTGTAGGGGCTGGAGGAGGTTACAGAGATAGGGAGAGGTGTAGGGGCTGGAGGAGGTTACAGAGATAGGGAGGGGTGTAGGGGCTGGAGGAGGTTACAGAGATAGGGAGAGGTGTAGGGGCTGGAGGAGGTTACAGAGATAGGGAGGGGTGTAGGTGCTGGAGGAGGTTACAGAGATAGGAAGGGGTGTAGGGGCTGGAGGAGGTTACAGAGATAGGGAGGGGTGTAGGGGCTGGAGGAGGTTACAGAGATAGGGAGGGGTGTAGGGGCTGGAGGAGGTTACAGAGATAGGGAGGGTTGTAGGGGCTGGAGGTGGTTACAGAGATAGGGAGGGGGTGTAGGGGCTGGAGGAGGTTACAGATATAGGGAGGGGGTGTAGGGGCTGGAGGAGGTTACAGAGATAGGGAGGGGTATAGGGGCTGGAGGAGGTTACAGAGATAGGGAGGGGTGTAGGGGCTGGAGGAGGTTACAGAGATAGGGATAGGGGGAAACTCTTTCGAGTTATCAACAGTCACAGATGGTAACTCTTTCGAGTACAATCACAGTTCTTGGTTTTCCAGGAGTGGGACATGAACCCACACCCTCTGATTCAAAGGTGAGGGTGCTATGAACTGAGCCACAGCTGACCAGGGAGAGATGTTAACACGAGGACAGGAATTTTAAAGTGGAGGTGTTGCCACACTGGGAGCCGATGCAGGTCAACGGGCGCAGGGGTGGGGGTGGGGGTAGGGGTCGGGTTGGGGTTGGGGTGGGGGTAGGGGTCGGGTGGGGGTTGGGGTGGGGATGAGGGTAAGGGTTGGGGTCGGGTTGGGGTGGAGGGTTGGGGGTAGGGATGGGGTTAGGGGTAAGGTTTGGGTCAGGGTAGGGGTTGGGGTGGGGGTGAGGGTAGGGGTAGGGGTCGGGTGGCGGTAGGGGTCGGGTAGGGGTGGAGGTGGGGGTGGGGGTGAGGGTAGGGGTGGGTGATACCTGATCGGGGTCACTGTGACATGGGGGCAGCGGTGTTTTGCCCGAGCTGAATTTCAGCGTGACAGAGCTTGGGCACAGAAATGTTGACATGGGCATTTCTAATAGGAAAAAAAAAGCAAGGCAGGCAGCGGGGCACAGGGGGTTAATCCTTCCAAAATATTGGGGGGGGTGGGGGTTAGAAAAGTTCAGAGTTGCAAAAACACTTTCCTCATAAACAAACCCACCTGCTGTGAACCCAGGAAGGGCAGCTCCCAGTAAAGAGGAAGCTGCTGAACATGTCTCACCCTGGTTTAAAATTGCTTCCTTAAAAGTGAATTTCCTTTCTCAGACCAGTTGGGACCGAGGGTTTAAACTGGGAGGGGGGAAAAGCAGACAAACTTCCTTCAAAAAAACTTTCAAAAGAAAGTTTCTGTTGACAATGAGACTCAGAAAGAGGAATGAAAAACCCGCAGGGAGTCTGCAATGAATTCCTTCCTCCTCTGGGAACTCCGGGCTAACTTTTGCAAAGAGTTGAGAAAGTTTTTGGCAGTACTCACTGTAGATGTTGTTACCCCGCAGTTTCCTGGCCAGTTTGCGGAGTGGACAGTGCTGGAAGGCCAGGCGGAAAATGCATTGCCTCCTGCGGTTCTGGATCCGTTCTGATGCTGCCATCTCTCCCTCAGCACTCACTACCGCCTCCCTCCACACTTCCAAAAGCCCCAGGGAGGCGGATCCTGGAGCAGCCCAGCCCAGCCTTAAAGGGACTGGGGGAACTGAGCCGACAGGAACTGCTTAAACCCTCCCCTTCTCCTTTCGCCCACTTGCCCCCGCAGTCTTGACCACTCCCTGCCCAGAGGCTCGCTAGACAGCAGCACTGGGTTGCCAGTGCCCCATCCCATCCGAGGCTGCAACCCAGCGTTGCCTGTTCAGCTTCGACTGCAGGGACTTGAGCACAACATGCACTGAAACTCCCATTGCATGACTGAGGGAGTGCTGCACTGTCAGAGGGTCAGTACTGAGGGAGTGCTGCACTGTCGGAGGGTCAGTACTGAGGGAGTGCTGCACTGTCGGAGGGTCAGTACTGAGGGAGTGCCGCACTGTCGGAGGGTCAGTACTGAGGGAGTGCTGCACTGTCGGAGGGTCAGTACTGAGGGAGTGCCGCACTGTCGGAGGGTCAGTACTGAGGGAGTGCTGCACTGTCGGAGGGTCAGTACTGAGGGAGTGCTGCACTGTCGGAGGGTCAGTACTGAGGGAGTGCCGCACTGTCGGAGGGTCAGTACTGAGGGAGTGCCGCACTGTCAGAGGGTCAGTACTGAGGGAGTGCTGCACTGTCGGAGGGTCAGTACTGAGGGAGTGCTGCACTGTCGGAGGGTCAGTACTGAGGGAGTGCCGCACTGTCGGAGGGTCAGTACTGAGGGAGTGCCGCACTGTCGGAGGGTCAGTACTGAGGGAGTGCTGCACTGTCGGAGGGTCAGTACTGAGGGAGTGCTGCACTGTCAGAGGGTCAGTACTGGGGCAGTGCTGCACTGTCGGAGAGTCAGTACTGAGGGAGTGCCGCACTGTCGGAGGGTCAGTACTGAGGGAGCGCCGCACTGTCGGAGGGTCAGTACTGAGGGAGCGCCGCACTGTCGGAGGGTCAGGACTGAGGGAGCGCCGCACTGTCGGAGGGTCAGTACTGAGGGAGCGCCGCACTGTCGGAGGGTCAGGACTGAGGGAGCGCCGCACTGTCGGAGGGTCAGGACTGAGGGAGCGCCGCACTGTCGGAGGGTCAGTACTGAGGGAGCGCCGCACTGTCGGAGGGTCAGTACTGAGGGAGCGCCGCACTGTCGGAGGGTCAGTACTGAGGGAGCGCCGCACTGTCGGAGGGTCAGGGCTGAGGGAGCGCCGCACTGTCGGAGGGTCAGTACTGAGGGAGCGCCGCACTGTCGGAGGGTCAGTACTGAGGGAGCGCCGCACTGTCGGAGGGTCAGGACTGAGGGAGCGCCGCACTGTCAGAGGGTCAGTACTGAGGGAGCGCCGCACTGTCGGAGGGTCCCCAGTGTCCGGATGATTTCTCCCTCAGTCCACCTCACCAAGGGAGTAAACATGTCATCGTCACATCGCTGCTCGTGGGATCTTGCTGTGCGCTCATCCACTGCTGCCTGTCCTGCGAGACGACGATCGGCCGTCTCGCCTGTCGGGGGACGCGCTCAGTGCTCTCGGAGTGCGTGTCAGTCTGCGTCACCAGGCAACCGTGTACACTGACCCTTACGGGAATGAGCGAGAAACAGAGATCTGGTGTTAGACTGTAATTTATTCATCGTTTCGCCTCGTCTCTCCGGGCCGGCTGCCAGGGGGAGGTATAAAGAAGAAAATCCACACAGTTGGATTGGAAACTGAATAAACACAAGATGTAGGTGGGGGCAAACGGGAGGTGCATAGACGTGAAAAATAAACCTTAAAAACCAAACACCCGTTATTAAGCCGGACCAGAGTCTGATAACTGGCACATTGATGGTGACCAAGGCAACAGGAGCCCATTCTCCGAGGATCGAACTTTCAACCCCAGAACCTCTGGCGTGGGCCCGAGGCCTCCTCCTGGCCTTCGGGCCCGCTGGCTGAGGTGGCGAACATCTTGTCGGGCCCCAGGACGAACATGTAGCAGAGGTTGGCGACCAGGAGGCCCACGATGGGGAAGAAGGTGAGGCCGTATCCGAAGCCCCGGAAAGTGCTGCTCATAGCGTACGCCACCCAGTAAATCAACCTGAGGGAGGCGGAGAGTAAAAGGGGGCACTGTTAATCCCACAAAGTCCCGTCACTCCCAGGACAGGTACAGCACGGGGTTAGATACAGAGTAAAGCTCCCTCTGCACCGTCCCCATCAAACACTCCCAGGACAGGTACAGCACGGGGTTAGATACAGAGTAAAGCTCCCTCTACACCGTCCCCATCAAACACTCCCAGGACAGGTACAGCACGGGGTTAGATACAGAGTAAAGCTCCCTCTACACTGTCCCCATAAAACACTCCCAGGACAGGTACAGCACAGGGTTAGATACAGAGTAAAGCTCCCTCTGCACCGTCCCCATCAAACACTCCCAGGACAGGTACAGCACGGGGTTAGATACAGAGTAAAGCTCCCTCTACACTGTCCCCATCAAACACTCCCAGGATAGGTACAGCACGGGGTTAGATACAGAGTAAAGCTCCCTCTACACTGTCCCCATCAAACACTCCCAGGACAGGTACAGCACGGGGTTAGATACAGAGTAAAGCTCCCTCTACACTGTCCCCATCAAACACTCCCAGGACAGATACAGCACGGGGTTAGATACAGAGTAAAGCTCCCTCTACACTGTCCCCGTCAAACACTCCCAGGACAGGTACAGCACGGGGTTAGATACAGAGTAAAGCTCCCTCTACACCGTCCCCATCAAACACTCCCAGGACAGGTACAGCACGGGGTTAGATACAGAGTAAAGCTCCCTCTACACCGTCCCCGTCAAACACTCCCAGGACAGGTACAGCACGGGGTTAGATACAGAGTAAAGCTCCCTCTACACTGTCCCCATCAAACACTCCTAGGACAGGTACAGCACGGGGTTAGATACAGAGTAAAGCTCCCTCTACACTGTCCCCATCATACACTCCCAGGACAGGTACAGCTTGAGGTTAGATACAGAGTAAAGCTCCCTCTACACTGTCCCCGTCAAACACTCCTAGGACAGGTACAGCACGGGGTTAGATACAGAGTAAAGCTCCCTCTACACTGTCCCCATCATACACTCCCAGGACAGGTACAGCTTGAGGTTAGATACAGAGTAAAGCTCCCTCTACACCGTCCCCATCAAACACTCCCAGGACAGGTACAGCACGGGGTTAGATACAGAGTAAAGCTCCCTCTACACTGTCCCCATCTGTCATGAAACTATTAATGTATATAGGATTTTGGAAAATATTTTTCTTTTAAAACAGAGGTTTAATCTGTGGGTGTGTCTTAATTTGATTAAAACCAGCTAGTCTGGGTGCCTTGACATGTCCTAGTTTTGATGTGTAAGGGAGATAGTGTGCATTTGCATTTTTTGAATAGAGCATTCAAGAAGTGGGGTGAAAAGGTGACACCTTTCTAACAGCTACCAAGCCACATGTTTATATCACTAACAACATTGGTACAACGAATGGGGTTTCATTGTTAAAGGGTAAAGTTCAAAGAGAGAGCTGGGGCAATGAGAATCTGAATTCAATCAGTGGCGGTAGGTATAACTTCAGCAGTTTTCGGGTATACAGAGCAGAGACAATGTCAGGTCAAAAGGCTGCTGTCAGACTCCAACTGGCTCCACAGTGAAATAAAACCTCATTTTCAATTCATAGGGTGGAGATGCTTTCCCTGGTGTTTGGTTGAGTCTATGGGTTGCTGTTGCTTTAACAGAGATTAGTTTGGGAATTTGGTAAGAATTATGATAGTGGTAATTTGTAGCCATATGTATATATATTTTAACCTGTTTAAATTAATAAAATGTTTCAATTAGTTTAATGTAAAACCTCAAGAATTGGTGGGTCTGATTCCTGAGTTTAGAGTTGCATCTCAAACATAACACTTAAAATTATTGGTTATGACAGTTTTTTAAAGTTTCACTCTGGAATTTTAAAAAATAATTTCGCTTCACCAACTGCGTTGGTCACACCATCAAACACTCCCAGGACAGGTACAGCACGGGGTTAGATACAGAGTAAAGCTCCCTCTACACTGTCCCCATCAAACACTCCCAGGACAGGTACAGCACGGGGTTAGATACAGAGTAAAGCTCCCTCTACACTGTCCCCATCAAACACTCCCAGGACAGGTACAGCACGGGGTTAGATACAGAGTAAAGCTCCCTCTACACTGTCCCCATCAAACACTCCCAGGACAGGTACAGCACGGGGTTAGATACAGAGTAAAGCTCCCTCTACACCGTCCCCATCAAACACCCCCTTGGGGGGCTGTGGAGGGGAGCGACACTGGTGAAGCGATTCCCCCGGATGAAGACTCACCTGGCGAGGGCGAAGAAGGCGGCGAGGAGCGGGAGAAGCTTCAGCAGCTCCTGGGGGATGTACGTTGAGAGCACGATGAGATTGATGAAGAAGAGCACAAAGAGATGGATGGAGTCCGTTACAAAGCAGTGGTGGACGTCCACCATCTCCCTGCGGGGTCCCGGGAGCTCGATGGAGGCTGAGCAGCACCTCGCCAGGCCGTACATGATGATACCTGGGGTGGGGGTGGGGACAGAAAGATGAGGAAAGCTGGAGAAACAGGGAGGGATTCCACATCACCGGACCCCGGAGAGCCGGCAAAAGCCAACCACATTGGGTCAGTAGTGACGGAGCGCCGCACTGTCGGAGGGTCAGTACTGAGGGAGCGCCGCACTGTCGGAGGGTCAGTACTGAGGGAGCGCCGCACTGTCGGAGGGTCAGTACTGAGGGAGCGCCGCACTGTCGGAGGGTCAGTACTGAGGGAGCGCAGCACTGTCGGAGGGTCAGTACTGAGGGAGCGCCGCACTGTCGGAGGGTCAGTACTGAGGGAGCGCCGCACTGTCGGAGGGTCAGTACTGAGGGAGCGCCGCACTGTCGGAGGGTCAGTGCTGAGGGAGTGCCGTACTGTCGGAGGGTCAGTACTGAGGGAGTGCTGCACTGTCGGAGGGTCAGTACTGAGGGAGTGCTGCACTGTCGGAGGGTCAGTACTGAGGGAGCGCCGCACTGTCAGAGGGTCAGTATTGAGGGAGTGCTGCACTGTCGGAGGGTCAGTACTGAGGGAGTGCTGCACTGTCGGAGGGTCAGTACTGAGGGAGTGCTGCACTGTCAGAGGGTCAGTACTGAGGGAGTGCTGCACTGTCGGAGGGTCAGTGCTGAGGGAGCGCCGCACTGTCAGAGGGTCAGTACTGAGGGAGTGCTGCACTGTCGGAGGGTCAGTGCTGAGGGAGTGCTGCACTGTCGGAGGGTCAGTGCTGAGGGAGCGCCGCACTGTCAGAGGGTCAGTACTGAGGGAGCGCCGCACTGTCGGAGGGTCAGTGCTGAGGGAGCGCCGCACTGTCGGAGGGTCAGTGCTGAGGGAGCGCCGCACTGTCGGAGGGTCAGTACTGAGGGAGTGCCGCACTGTCGGAGGGACAGTGCTGAGGGAGCACCGCACTGTCGGAGGGTCAGTACTGAGGGAGTGCCGCACTGTCAGAGGGTCAGTACTGAGGGAGCGCTGCACTGTCGGAGGGTCAGTACTGAGGGAGTGCCGCACTGTCAGAGCTGCCATCTTCAGGGTGAGATGTTAAACCTGCTGCCTTCTCCAGTCCACTTCCCCATATCAATCCCTTAAAGAACATCACACAACTGAAATTGAGCCCTCACCATGCCCAAGGTGAAGAGCTGAACGTGGATCCTGTGGGTTAACAGTGCAGGAACAGCGCCAGGACGCTGCTAGCATGGACCCAGTGGAGCGAGTGGCCTCCTACTCTTCCCTGGGGGCTCTATAATGGAACGAAAGACCGAGACTCTGCGACTATTTGCCTCAGCGTCTGCTGTACCCTGAGACAGCGGCTTCCCCAAAGAGCGGTAACTCAGGATAATCCACTGTGTTCAGTAAGGATGGAAACAAAGAGAACTTCCTCCTCGAGATCAAAGCTCATCTTCATCTCTGATCTCAAGTCCCTCTATGGCCTCACCTCCCTCCCTATCTCTGTAACCTCCTCCAGCCCCTACACCCCTCCCTATCTCTGTAACCTCCTCTAGCCCCTACACCCCTCCCTATCTCTGTAACCTCCTCCAGCACCTACACCCCTCCCTATCTCTGTAACCTCCTCCAGCCCCTACACCCCTCCCTATCTCTGTAACCTCCTCCAGCCCCTACACCCCTCCCTATCTCTGTAACCTCCTCCAGCCCCTACACCCCTCCCTATCTCTGTAACCTCCTCCAGCCCCCACACCCCTCCCTATCTCTGTAACCTCCTCCAGCCCCTACACCCCTCCCTATCTCTGTAACCTCCTCCAGCCCCTACACCCCTCCCTATCTCTGTAACCCCCTCCAGCCCCTACACCCCTCCCTATCTCTGTAACCTCCTCCAGCCCCTAGACCCCTCCCTATCTCTGTAACCTCCTCCAGCCCCTACACCCCTCCCTATCTCTGTAACCTCCTCCAGACCCTACACCCCTCCCTATCTCTGTAACCTCCTCCAGCCCCTACATCCCTCCCTATCTCTGTAACCTCCTCCAGCCCCTACACCCCTCCCTATCTCTGTAACCTCCTCCAGCCCCTACACCCCTCCCTATCTCTGTAACCTCCTCCAGCCCCTACACCCCTCCCTATCACTGTAACCTCCTCCAGCCCCTACACCACTCCCTGTCTCTGTAACCTCCTCCAGCCCCTACACCCCTCCCTGTCTCTGTAACCTCCTCAAGCCCCTACACTCCTCCCTATCACTGTAATCTCCTCCAGCCCCTACACCCTTCCCTATCTCTGTAACCTCCTCCAGCCCCTACACCCCTCCCCATCTCTGTAACCTCCTCCAGCCGCTACACCCCTCCCTATCTCTGTAACCTCCTCCAGCCCCAACACCCCTCCCTATCTCTGTAACCTCCTCCAGCCCCTACATCCCTCCCTATCCCTGTAACCTCCTCCAGCCCCTACACCCCTCCCTATCTCTGTAACCTCCTCCAGACCCTACACCCCTCCCTATCTCTGTAACCTCCTCCAGCCCCTACATCCCTCCCTATCCCTGTAACCTCCTCCAGCCCCTACACCCCTCCCTATCTCTGTAACCTCCTCCAGCCCCTACACCCCTCCCTATCTCTGTAACCTCCTCCAGCCCCTACACCCCTCCCTATCACTGTAACCTCCTCCAGCCCCTACACCACTCCCTGTCTCTGTAACCTCCTCCAGCCCCTACACCCCTCCCTGTCTCTGTAACCTCCTCAAGCCCCTACACTCCTCCCTATCACTGTAATCTCCTCCAGCCCCTACACCCTTCCCTATCTCTGTAACCTCCTCCAGCCCCTACACCCCTCCCCATCTCTGTAACCTCCTCCAGCCGCTACACCCCTCCCTATCTCTGTAACCTCCTCCAGCCCCAACACCCCTCCCTATCTCTGTAACCTCCTCCAGCCCCTACATCCCTCCCTATCCCTGTAACCTCCTCCAGCCCCTACACCCCTCCCTATCTCTGTAACCCCCTCCAGCCCCTACACCCCTCCCTATCTCTGTAACCTCCTCCTGCCCCTACACCCCTCCCTATCTCTGTAACCTCCTCCTGCCCCTACACCCCTCCCTATCTCTGTAACCTCCTCCAGCGCCTACACCCCTCCCTATCTCTGTAACCTCCTCCAGCCCCTGCACCCCTCCCTATCTCTGTAACCTCCTCCTGCACCTACACCCCTCCCTATCTCTGTAACCTCCTCAAGCCCCTACACCCCTCCCTATCTCTGTAACCTCCTCCAGCCCCTACACCCCTCCCTATCTCTGTAACCCCCTCCAGCCCCTACACCCCCTCCCTATCTCTGTAACCTCCTCCAGCCCCTACACCCCTCCCTATCTCTGTAACCTCCTCCAGCCCCTACACCCCTCCCTATCTCTGTAACCTCCTCCACCCCCTACACCCCTCCCTATCACTGTAACCTCCTCCAGCCCCTACACCCCTCCCTGTCTCTGTAACCTCCTCCAGCCCCTACACCCCTCCCTATCTCTGTAACCTCCTCAAGCCCCTACACCCCTCCCTATCTCTGTAATCTCCTCCAGCCCCTACACCCCTCCCTATCTCTGTAACCTCCTCCAGCCCCTACACCCCTCCCCATCTCTGTAACCTCCTCCAGCCCCAACACCCCTCCCTATCTCTGTAACCTCCTCCAGCCCCTACATCCCTCCCTATCCCTGTAACCTCCTCCAGCCCCTACACCTCTCCCTATCTCTCTAACCCCCTCCAGCCCCTACACCCCTCCCTATCTCTGTAACCTCCTCCTGCCCCTACACCCCTCCCTATCTCTGTAACCTCCTCCTGCCCCTACACCCCTCCCTATCTCTGTAACCTCCTCCAGCCCCTGCACCCCTCCCTATCTCTGGAACCTCCTCCAGCCCCTACACCCCTCCCTATCTCTGTAACTTCCTCCAATTCCGGCCTCTTGCCCATCCCCCGATTCCCATCGCTCCACCATTGGCGGCCGTGCCTTCAGCTGCCTGGGGGGGCCCTGAGCTCTGGAATTCCCTCCCTAAACCTCTCCGCACCTCTCTCCCCCTCCCCCTCCTCCCTTAAGAGGCCCCTTTCAGCCGAACTCTCTCATTGCCTGTCCCTAATACCCCCTCAGGGGTTAATCTCAGTGCCCCGCACTCTGTGAAACACACTGAGGCCCTGTTCCCTCACACATCCACCGCTCGCCGCCAATGGCCGACACCCCCCCCCCCCACCCACCCCAAACCACCCCGAACGTCCACACGTGACGGAGAGGTGGCTGCCTTACCCATCACTATGGGAACGGTGGTGAAGACGCCGCAGCGGAGGGTGTAGGTCATCCGGGCGCTGAGGTCGGGCATCAAGGGCACATCGAAGGGCAGAAAGATGTAGGCGCCATACAGGAAGCAGGGGTAGACGAGCAGGGCGCCGGCCAATGCGGCCGTGGCCTTGAGGTTGGGCCGGGCGCAGCGGGCACAGGGCGGGCGCTTCACCCCCTGCGCCTCCTCCCCCGAGTCCGGCCACTCAGCGCCAGGCGGCGGGTAGCCTTGAGGGCCCGGCCAGCTCCCCCGGCCGGAGCGGGTCATCAGGAAGGGCTGGCCCGCCGACCCCTCGGCGCCAGAGTCCGGCCCCTTCCCGGCCTCGGGCGGGGGCTGCTCTTCGTCCTCGGTTGGCGGGCCCACCACCCGGACCCTGGGGTTGAAGGCGGGGGGCACAGCGCCCACTGGCGGGCCCCCCTCCCGGGGCCAGAGGTCGCCGTCCGCGACGCCCCCGTCGCCGGGAGGGGTCTCCGGCTTGGCGGCCATGGGTAAGGTCACCATCTCGATGGCGCTGCCCTCGGTCGCCAGCGGCCGGCTGCCGTTGGGGTATTCCAGCGTGTCCGCGGAGTGCAGTAGGGCCGTGCCACCATCCTCAGAGGATCCCAAGCTCCAGGGGAGGTCCGAATCCGTCTGCTCCTCCTCCGCGACCTTCTCCGGGACTTCCTCCTCGTGGGCGGGGTCCTGAGGGTCAGGCTGGACCAGGGGCAGGAACCCTGACATCTCGAGTGGCTCCTGCAACGACAAAGCGCGTTGGGTTTACTGCCCAGGCCCAGGCCGCTCGGCCCACTCAGTCCCTGCTGGTGTCGGTGCTGCCCAGGCTCCGGGGAGGCCTGGGAATTCCCGCACTGAACGACTCACCTCCTGACACCAGCTCGTAGCTCTGGTTCTGCCCATGAATGCAAACATCCCTTCATCGGCCCGAGCAGGAGTCAGGACTGAGGGAGCGCCGCACTGTCGGAGGGTCAGTACTGAGGGAGTGCCGCACTGTCGGAGGGTCAGTACTGAGGGAGTGCCGCACTGTCGGAGGGTCAGTACTGAGGGAGCGCCGCACTGTCGGAGGGTCAGTACTGAGGGAGTGCCGCACTGTCGGAGGGTCAGTACTGAGGGAGCGCCGCACTGTCGGAGGGTCAGTACTGAGGGAGCGCCGCACTGTCAGAGGGTCAGTACTGAGGGAGTGCCGCACTGTCGGAGGTTCTGTCGTCCAGATGAGACATTAAACTGTGGCCCCCCGTCTGCCCTCTCAGGTGGGTGTAAAAGATCCCACGGCCGCTATTGGAAGAAGAGCGGGTTGGGGCGGGTGAGGGGGGAGTTCTCCCCGGTGTCCTGGGGCCAATATTTATCCCTCAACCGACATCACTAAAAAACAGATGATCTGGGTCGTTATCACGTCGCTGTGTGTGTGTGTGGGATCTTGCTGTGCGCAGATTGGCTGCCGCGTTGCCCACCTCACGGCAGTGGCTGCGCTTGAAAAAAGTCACCCGTGGGCCGCAGAGCGCTTTTGGGACCGTCCTGAGGCTGGGAAAGGTGCTATGTAAATGCAGGTTCTTCACCGTGGAGTGCCAGGCCCCTGCTCGAGCCCTGGGAGGCAGGAGAGCGAAGGGGAGGCGGGAAAACCAGATCATCCTCAGGTGGAACTGAGGGCAGGTTGGATGCTACAGCAGCAAGTGCCACGTTCGGACTCCCCCTGAGGCATTCCAGTGAGAGGCAGGGTGAATGACTGAGGAGGATTTACTTCAGTGTCATCTCCCTGACAAGCTGCTGCCTAGGCCCCGAGCCTGTTCAACTGGTTCAGCCAGAATGTCTCGGGGCCCACGCTCGGCCCAGTAACAGCGCCGACGCCTTGGCGGCTGGTGTACCACTGACAAGCGGGCTCCTGACATAAAGGGTCCGTCCACCTTCTGCCACCACCCCACCCCCCTCCTCTGCATGGTGAGCACGACTTGGGGCATTACTGTGGGAATTCCAGAGCTCAGGGCCCCCCCAAAGGCAGCTGAAGGCACGGCCGCCAATGGTGGAGCGATGGGAATCGGGGGATGGGCAAGAGGCCGGAATCGGTGGAGCGCAGAGATCTCGGAGGGTTGTAGGGGCTGGAGGAGGTTACAGAGATAGGGAGGGGTGTAGGGGCTGGAGGAGGTTACAGAGATAGGGAGGGGGTGTAGGGGCTGGAGGAGGTTACAGAGATAGGGAGGGGTGTAGGGGGCTGGAGGAGGTTACAGAGATAGGGAGGGGTGTAGGGGCTGGAGGAGGTTACAGAGATAGGGAGGGTTGTAGGGGGCTGGAGGAGGTTACAGAGATAGGGAGGGGTGTAGGGGCTGGAGGAGGTTACAGAGATAGGGAGGGGTGTAGGGGCTGGAGGAGGTTAGAGAGATAGGGAGGGGTGTAGGGGCTGGTGGGGGTTACAGAGATAGGGAGGGGTGTAGGGGCTGGAGGAGGTTACAGAGATAGGGAGGGGTGTAGGGGGCTGGAGGAGGTTACAGAGATAGGGAGGGGTGTAGGGGCTGGAGGAGGTTACAGAGATAGGGAGGGGTGTAGGGACTGGAGGAGGTTACAGAGGTAGGGAGGGGTGTAGGGGCTGGAGGAGGTTACAGAGATAGGGAGGGGTGTAGGGGCTGGAGGAGGTTACAGAGATAGGGAGGGGTGTAGGGGTTGGAGGAGGTTACAGAGATAGGGAGGGGTGTAGGGGCTGGAGGAGGTTACAGAGATAGAGAGGGGTGTAGGGGCTGGAGGAGGTTACAGAGATAGGGAGGGGTGTAGGGGCTGGAGGAGGTTACAGAGATAGGGAGGGGTGTAGGGGCTGGAGGAGGTTACAGAGATAGGGAGGGTTGACCAGGAGGGAAATGAAAGGTTTACAAGCTGAATCCAACACACCTAATCCATGTTGGGCAGAGTGACATGTTGGGCTGTCACTATGGCATCGTCTACAGGGGGTGGTACGACCTATTCTACAGGTTTACCATAGGGTCGCACCATGGGCTGGATGGACAATGATCTCCTCACAGTGGAGTTCAAATGGCAGAGCCATCAATTCTAAAGCGTCTCAGAACATCGGAAAGGAACTATAGTAGCCCCAAGATCGCTGCAGTCACAGCGAGCGTCAGGGGACAAGTTAGACCGAGGAAAACATTCCAACACCAAAGATAAACACAGCAGACGCCAGAAGTCTGAAACTAAAAGAAAAATGAGGAAATACTCTGCAAGGCTGGTGGCATCTGTGGAGAGATACAGAGTTAACATTGCCCTCCACCCTGCTCTCATGCCCACATGTCTGTCCTTGGCTTGCTGCAACGTTCCAGTGAAGCTCAACGCAAACTGGAGGAACAGCACCTCATCTTCTGACTAGGCACTTTACAGCCTTCCGGACTGAATATTGAGTTCAACAATTTTAGATCTTGAACTCTCTCCTCCATCCCCACCCCCTTTCCGTTTCTTCCCCCTCCTTTTTGTTTTTTCCAAGAATTTATATAGATTTTTCTTTTCCCACCTATTTCCATTATTTTTAAATGTATTTTCATCCATTGTTTATCTCTCCCTTTTAGTATTCCCCCACCCCCACTAGAGCTATCTGCACCTTGTCTGTCCTGCCTTCTCTTAATTTGCACATTCCTTTAGATAATATCACCACCTTCAACACCTCTTTGTTCTTTTGTCTGTGACATCTTTTGGTTATCTCCACCTATCACTGGCCCTCTATCCAGCTCTACTTGTCCCAATCCCCCGCTCCCTTAAACCAGCTTATATTTCACCCCTTTCCTACTTTTACTTAGTTCTGTTGAAGGGTCGTGAGGACTCGAAACGTCAACTGTGTTCCTCTCCGCCGATGCTGCCAGACCTGCTGAGCTTTTCCAGGTATTTCTGTTTTTGTTTTTGTATAAAACCATTGCCCATTGCCGTAAAAACCCCATCTGGTTCACTCATGCCCCTTTAGGGAAGGGAAATCTGCTGTCCTTACCCGGTCTGGCCCTACACGTGACCCCAGATCCACAGCCATGCAGGTGACTCTTCAATGCCCTCTGACCTCAAGGGCAATTAGGAATGGGCAATAAATGCTGGGCCCAGCCAGTGACACCCACATGCCACGAGCCAATAAAGAAACAGCTTTTCCTGGTTACTTGCATACCAGCCTTTTGTGGTTCTAGAAAATGAATTGAACGTTAGGTAATCTTTTACAACTCCCTCATGCGTGAACTTGCCTGGCCGGATGCCAAGAGGCTGTTAGACCACTGGAAGGCACATGATTGGCTGAAATTCCCCTCTTGGATTGGCTGGCCCGGCTGCCAATCATGAGAGGGGCCGGACTCAAAGCAAGCCCTGTTGAACCTGCAGCCAACAGGTTGCATAGTGTTCAGAGGGGGAACTTTATCAAGCGCTTTGGACGCAAACTCTCTGTGCCCAAGAATTGGAGGATCAAGTGGAGGGCCAGGGGATCTTGAGAAAAATTGAATCCTACCTTAATCCGCCTGCAGGCACTATGTCGAAGTGGATTCAGCGACCAACTTCAATTCATTAATTTCGTTTGATAAATGGACTGACTTTAAGTTCGCTCAGGAGAGGCTTGATCAGCCTTGTCTGTACTGTTGACTGGATCAGAGCCAGCAAGAGTCAAAGCTGGACCTTTTCTCCCTCCGACATGCAAGCCTTCGTAGCTGACGCTTTGTTTCTCACCCCCCACCCCACCTCCTCCTCCGCCTCTCTTACCTGCAAGGAAAAACCAGTTAGACCGGAGAAGTGATTGGTGAAGAGGGAGGAGCGTGTAATTAAAGGGGTCAGGGAGAAGCCAAGGTCTGGGTGATTCTTGTTGACAGAAAGCACTACAAGGGAGACTTTTAAAGCTGTCATTGTTTACCGGAGCGTCGATTATCTTGTGCCTGAAAGCGAAATACAGGCGGGTGCTGGAAAATCACAGAACCTTAAAGCACAGAAGGAGGCCATTCGGCCCATTGCGTCTGCACCTGCTCTCCAAATCAGCATTATGACCTAGCGCCATTGCCCTGCCATTTCCCCGCACCCCCTGCACATTGTTTCTATTCAAATAATCATCTAATGCCCTCTCGGATGCCTCGATTGAACCTGCCTCTGCCACACTTTCAGGCAGGTGCATTCCAGACTCGTTGTGTGAAAAAGTTTTTTCTCACTTCACACTTGCTTCTTTTGCAAATCACTTTAAGTCCGCGCCCTCTCGTTCTTGATCCTTTGACGAGCGGGAACAGCTTTTCCCCCCCTTATCTACTCTGTCCAGCCCCCTCATGATTTTGAGCATCTCTGTCAAATCTCCTCTCGGCCGCCTTCTCTCCAAGGAGGACAGTCCCAGCCTCTCCCAATCTATCCTCACAGCTGAAGTTTCTCATCCCCGTAAACCCATTCTCGTAAACCTCTTCTGCACTCTCTCCAAAGCGTTCACATCCTTCCTACAGTGTGGCGCCCAGAACTGTACACGATAATTTTATTTCATTATTCTATAAAACCTTCAGGAAGCCTCATCCCGCCCGTGGATGAGGTTCCCTGAAAAATGCAAAGGCCCGGCCTGGGCTCTTCGCCTTCCCCACCCGCCGACCTTAAGGTTGGACGGGCAGCGCTGTTATTGAGCTTAATTACCTTTTTTAACGGCCTTAATAGGCTGAACGACATGTCAAAATGACACAAGATGGCGCCTGGACACACGCCTGACATCGTCGCGCGTCATTTTACGCCTCGGCATTTCGGGCCCGCATCACCCCACCCTGGCACGTCTCGATGGCAAAATTCCGCCCCTAGGAACAGGAGGAAACCATTCGGCCCCTCAAGCCTGTTCCGCCAATCGGTAAAATCATGGCTGATCTGCGGCCTA
Organism: Cetorhinus maximus; assembly: GCF_964194155.1. Taxonomy (NCBI): domain Eukaryota; kingdom Metazoa; phylum Chordata; class Chondrichthyes; order Lamniformes; family Cetorhinidae; genus Cetorhinus; species Cetorhinus maximus. The sequence goes on from NW_027598124.1 coordinate 24,155, forward strand.
ACTCCACACACCCGCCTTTTTGCCCCATTTCCCTTAATACCTTTTGGCTGACGAAAATCTACCCACCTTAGATTTAAAATTAACAATTGCCATTTGCGGAAGAGAGTTCTAAACTGCTGAGACCCCCTTTGTAGAAATGTTTCCTAATTTCACTCCTCAAAGTCCTGCCTCGAATTTTTAGACTCTGTCCCTTAGTGCGAGGCTACACGATGAGCAGGAATGATTCCTCTCTACCTACAGGGGACAGAACAGAACCTAACACTATATTTTTTTTATAAAAATGTAGCCTCATGGCTATTAACTAATTTTAAACTGGACCCTTTGGCTGAAATAAAAAGGCCTTTAAGATGGCCGACCCACTGTCTGTGAGGCACCAGGACAAAAGAAGCTATTTTTCTCAATTTCAGAAATGTCACTCCTCGTTATACCTGAGGAGCTCCTAACAGACTGCCTGGGGACTGCACAGCCCAGCGTCAAAGGCAGCTATACGAAGGGCATTTGGATTCGATAGACCAGGCTTGCCAGCGGAGTCAGAGAGTCTACTAAGTCAATGGCCTGTCAAACATTCCTTTTAACCCATAATGGCGGGGACGTTAGCAGTCCTGAAGACCAAGCCGAATTTCAGACTCTGGATAAACATAAAGGTGAAAGCTAGCCTCTCTGCTGCTTTAACGCCCGACGGGCCGACCACACAGCAGGACCAGGCTGGACAACTGGCCCCAGCGTACCCTGCCTCTGCCGAATGTCCGTCACTGTCGCCTGCACACTGATGCATCTCCGCGTGCCTGTTTCACCTTGTGAAGCCAGCACCACAGGAGAAACGGAACCTCACACTGCCAGTTTCCAGCCCGCCTGCCTCTGGGAAGGGAATTCCTCATTGAATTTCGATTCTGCACTCATGGCTGAGCCAATATTTATCCTCTCCGTGGTGCCTGCGCTGCGAAGCCTCTGTTTCTCTCCCGCTCTCCTTGCCGTTTGCGAGCTGTGGTGTGTGTGTGGAGGGGTTTGGTGGGGAGGGGACGTTGTGGACCCCTCCTTGCCCTGGTTTTATTTTCAACACGTGCAAAAAAAAAAAATTTAAAAAACGAACCTTTTCGACCCCCATCCTTCCTCCAGTGTGCTGTGGGGCTGTTAGCAGGAAGCGGATCACTCGAAATGGGGGTTGGTGGGGGAGGGGGAAAAAATACCACCCTATTAAAGAGAAAACAAGTTAAAAACACCTTTCTGCTTGCGGAGGGCGATGAGAGGATAAAAGACCATAAGACCATAAAACATAGGAGCAGAAATTAGGCCATTCGGCCCATCGAGTCTGCTCTGCCATTCAATCATGGCTGATAAGTTTCTCAACCCCATTCTCCCGCCTTCTCCCCGTAACCTTTGATCCCCCTTACCAATCAAGAACCTATCTATCTCGGTCTTAAATACACTCAATGACCTGGCCTCCACAGCCTTCTGTGGCAATGAATTCCATAGATTCATCACTCTCTGGCTAAAGAAGTTTCTCCTCATCTCTGTTCTAAAAGGTCTTCCCTTTACTCTGAGGCTGTGCCCTCGGGTCCTAGTCTCTCCTACTAATGGAAACATCTTTCCCCACGTCCACTCTATCCAGGCCTTTCAGTATTCTGTAAGTTTCAATCAGATCCCCCCCGCCTCATCCTTCTAAACTCCATCGAGTATAGTAGACCCAGTCTATAATAGTGCCACTAAAATAGGTGTCATTCGAGCGTACCACACCACCCCCTCCTCCTGCCTGTCAACTCTATCCTAACCGTTTCCCTTAGGAACAAAAACAAAAATACCTGGAAAAACTCAGGTCTGACAGCATCTGCAGAGAGGGACACAGTTAACATTTCGAGTCCGTGTGACTCTTCATCAGAACTGTCTAGACCTGCTGAGTTTTTCCAGCTATCTTCGTTTTTGTTTCAGATTTCCAGCATCTTCAGTATTTTGCTTTTATCTTAGTTCCCCTTAGGAGCTTGACTCCTGCATGTTATAAATTCCCGGGAATATGACCCTCGTTTGTCCAACCTCTGCTTGCGACTTAACCCCCCCCACCCTCCGGAGTTCGGGTAACGTTCTTTGTTCTCAATCCCGGTGTCTTCGGGGTTGGAAACAGAAAGTGCTGGAGAATCTGGGCCAGTGTTGGTGTTGGAGGAAGAAACAGAAGTTATCGCTTCTGGTCCAGTGCGTCTCTCCTTCGGGAAGCGGGGAGTTGCGGGTTCCTGGAAAAGGTTTGACCTCAAGCAGCATCACTGTCAATTTATGAGGCGATCAGGTCAGCCGCGATCTCATTGAATGGCGTAGCAGGCTCGAGGCCTACTCCTGCTCCTAATTCATACGGGTTGGCATTTGCTGGGAGAGTAAGAGAAACAGGCGAACGCACAAATCAGGAGCCGGAGGAGGCCACTCGGCCCCTTGAGCCTGCCCCGCCATCCAGTGAGATCATGGCTGATCGACCTGATTGTAACCTCAACCCCACCTTCCCGTCTACCCCCCCCTCGATAGCCTTTGACTCCCTTGTGAGTCAAGAATCTATCCAACTCAGCCTTAAAAATATTCATTGACCCTGCCCCCGCCGCTCTCTGGGGAAGAGAGTTCCAAAGACTCATGACCCTCTGAGAGAAAAATATTTCCCCTCATCGCCCTCTTAAATGGGCGACCCCTTATTTTTGAACCCTGTTCGCTAGTTCTAGTCTCTCCCGCAAGAGGGAATCACCCTCTCAGCATCCACCCTGTCCAGTCCCCTCAGGATCTTATATGTTTCAATAAGATCGCCTCTCATTCTTCTAAACTCCAATGGGTACAGGCCCAACCTGTCCAACCTTTCCTCATAATACAACCCCTGTGTTCCTCTTGTGGGGAGAATCTAGAACTAGGGGGTCACTGTTTAAAAAGAAGGGGTTGTCCATTTAAGACAGAGATGGGGAGAAATTTGTTCTCTCAGAGGGTCTCGAGTCTTTGGAACTCTCTTTCTCAAAAGGCGGTGGAAGCCTTTGAATATTTTCACGGCATAGATTCTGGATAAGCAGGGGGTGGGGGTGAAAGGTTATCGGGGGTTAGGCGGGAATGAGGGGGTCGAGGTGACAAAGAGGTCGGCCGTGATCTTATTGAATGGCGGAGCAGGCTCGAGGGGCCGAGTGGCCTCCTCCTGCTCCTGATTCACTTGCTCGTCCTCGGAATCAGGCAAGCGAATCTTCTCTGAACTGCCTCTAATGCATTTATATCCGTTCTTAAATAAGGAGGCCAAAACTGTAGATGGTGCTCCAGATGTGGTCTCACCAACACCCTATACAACTGCAGCAAAACATCCCCACTTTTATATTCCATTCCCCTTGCAATAAAGGACAAACCCTCCATTTGCCTTCCACTTGCTGTGTCCGCATGCTAACTTTTTTTGTGATCATGTACCAGGACACCCAGATCCCTCTGTACCGCAGAGCTCTGCAGTCTCTCTCTCTCTCTCTCTGCATTGACTGCTTTTCTACTCTCCCTGCCAATGTGGAGAGGATCACTTTCAACATCACCAGACACGGGCACTTGACAGCACGGAGTGTGGCCCAACAGTATCGAACCCGGAGCCCTCCAGGATGTTACCTACTGGGCGCAACCCTCTACTATGGCCTCACGGGGCTGCCATCATAGAACGACGTCAGAAGGGGAGGGGGTGTAGGGGGGAAGCGGTGTGTGAGAGGGGGGTGGGGGTAGGGGATGTGGGGGGTGGGAGGGTGGAAGGGGAGCGGTTGTGGAGGGGAAGGGGCGTAGGAGAGGGGGGTGGGGTGGAAAGGAGGGTGGGGGGGAGGGGATGTGGGGGGGTGGAAGGGGAGGGGGTGTGGGGGGGAAGGGGTGTAGGAGAGGGGGGTGAGAGGGGGGTGGGGTGGAAAGGAGGGTGGGGGGGAGGGGGGTGTGCGGTGGAGGGGGGTGTGGGGGGGAGGTGGGTGTGGGTGTGGGGGGTGGGGGGTGGGAGGGTGGGCGAGATGGGGGAGGGGGGTGGAAGGGGGGGTGAGGGAGGGGTGTGGTGGGGGTGGGAGGGAAGGCTGATTGGCTGACGGTCAACCATCATCCAATTGGCTAAATGAATCCTCCCGCTTTCCAATTGGTGGAAGGAGGCAGCGTGTCACAAGGATGGATGGATGGATTGGCCGATGAAGGTGTTGGTCAGGTGGAGTAACCTCCAGGAAGACGCTCAATCACAGTTGGCAACACTGTCCTGCCAGTGGAAACATTTTCTCCTTATTGACTCAACCCAAACTCTTCATGCTTTCAAACCCTCCCATGGCATTCAAACAAATTACATTTATATAGCACCTTTATCGTAGTAAAATGTCCCAAGGTGCCTCACAGGAATGATTATCCGGCAAATTCTGACCCCATTGCACATGAGGAGATACTAGGGACAGGAGACCAAAAGCTCAGTCAAAGAGGCTGCTTATATGCAGATTCTTAAAAGAAGAGAGATAGCGAGATAGAGAGAGAGAGAGGCGGAGAGGTTTAAGGAGGGAATTCCAGAGCTCAGGGCCCCCCAAGGCAGCTGAAGGCATGGCCGCCAATGGTGGAGCGATGGGAATCGGGGGATGCGCAAGAGGCCGGAATTGGAGGAGCGCAGAGATCTCGGAGGGTTGTAGGGGCTGGAGGAGGTTACAGAGATAGGGAAGGGTGTGGGGGCTGGAGGAGGTTACAGAGATAGGGAGGGGTGTAGGGGCTGGAGGAGGTTACAGAGATAGGGAGGGGTGTAGGGGTTGGAGGAGGTTACAGAGATAGGGAGGGGTGTAGGGGCTGGAGGAGGTTACAGAGATAGGGAGGGGTGTAGGGGCTGGAGGAGGTTACAGAGATAGGGAGGGGTGTAGGGACTGGAGGAGGTTACAGAGATAGGGAGGGATGCTGGGGCTGGAGGAGATTACAGAGATAGGGAGGGGTGCAGGGGCTGGAGGAGGTTACAGAGATAGGGAGGGGTGTGGGGGCTGGAGGAGGTTACAGAGATTGGGAGGGCTGTAGGGGCTGGAGGAGGTTACAGAGATAGGGAGGGGTGTAGGGGCTGGAGGAGATTTCAGAGATAGGGAGGGGTGTGGGGACTGGAGGAGATTACAGAGATAGGGAGGGGTGTAGGGGCTGGAGGAGGTTACAGAGATAGGGAGGGGTGTAGGGGCTGGAGGAAGTTACAGAGATAGGGAGGGTTGTAGGGGCTGGAGGAGATTACAGAGATCGGGAGGGCTGTAGGGGCTGGAGGAGGTTACAGAGATAGGGAGGGGTGTAGGGACTGGAGGAGATTTCAGAGATAGGGAGGGGTGTGGGGGCTGGAGGAGATTACAGAGATAGGGAGGGGTGTAGGGGCTGGAGGAGGTTACAGAGATAGGGAGGGGTGTGGGGGCTGGAGGAGGTTACAGAGGTAGGGAGGGGTGTAGGGGCTGAAGGATATTACAGAGATAGGGAGGGTTGTAGAGGCTGGAGGAGGTTACAGAGATAGGGAGGGGTGTAGAGGCTGGAGGAGGTTACAGAGATTGGGAGGGGTGTAGGGGCTGGAGGAGGTTACAGAGATAGGGAGAGTTGTGGGGGCTGGAGGGAGTCATGGAGATAGGGAATGGGGCAAAGGGCTGGAGGAATTTTTTAAACATTCATTCATGTGTTCTGGGTGTCACTGGCAAGAGCAGCATTTATTGCCCATCCCTAATTGCCCTTGAGAAGGTGTTGGTGAGCCGCCTTCTTTAAACTTTGCCATTTATATGGTGTAGATACACCCACCGTGCTGTTAGTGAGGGAGTTCCAGGATTTTGACCCAGCGACAGTGAAGGAACGGAAGATATATTTCCAAGTCAGGATGTTGAGTGGCTTGGAGTGGAACTTGCAGGTGATGGTGTTCCCATGTGTCTGCTGCCCTTGTCCTTCTAGATGGTAGAGGTCATGGGTTTGGAAGGTGCTGTCGAAGGAGCCTTGGTGAGTTGCTGCAGTGCATCTTGTAGATGGTACACACACTGCTGCTACTGTGCGTTGGTGGTGGAGGGAGTGAATGTTTGTGGATGGGGTGCCAATCTAGCGGGGCTGCTTTGTCCTGGATGGTGTTGAGTTTCTTGAGTGTTGTGGGAGCTGCCCTCATCCAGACAAGTGGGGAGTATTCCATCCCACTCCTGCCTTGTGCCTTGTAGATGGTGAACAGACTTTGGGGAGTCAGGAGGTGAATTACTGTCTGCAGGATTCCCAGCCTCTGACCTGCTCTTGTAGTCACAGTATTTATATGGCTGGTCCAGTTCAGTTTCTGGTCAATGGGCACCCCCCAGGATGTTGATAGTGGGGGATTCAGTGATGGTAATGCCATTGAATGTCAAGGGATGATGGTTAGATGGTCATTGCCTGGCACTTGTGTGGCGCGAATGTTACTTGCTACTAGTCAGCCCAAGCCTGCATATTGTCCAGGTCTTGCTGCATTTGGACATGGACTGCTTCAGTATCTGAGGAGTCGTGAATGGTGCTGAACATTGTGCAATCATCAGCGAACATCCCCACTTCTGACCTTATGTTGGAAGGAAGGTCATTGATGAAGCAGCTGAAGATGGTTGGGTCAAGGACACTACCCTGAGGAACTCCTGGAGTAATGTCCTCGAACTGTGATGACTGACCTCTAACAACCACAACGATCTTCCTTTGTGCTAGGTGTGACTCCAATCAGAGGAGAATTTTCCCCCTGATTCCCATTGACTCCAGTTTTGCTAGGGCTCTTTGATGCCACACTTGCTCAAATGCTGCCTTGATGTCAAGGGCAGTCATATCCACCTCACCTAAGGAGTACAGCTGTTTTGTCCATGTTTGAACTAAGGTTACAGGGATAGGGAAGATTGTAGGGGCTGGAGGAGGTTACAGAGATAGGGAGGGGTGTAGGGGCTGGAGGAGGTTACAGAGATAGGGAGGGGGGTAGGGGCTGGAGGAGGTTACAGAGATAGGGAGGGGGGTAGGGGCTGGAGGAGGTTACAGAGATAGGGAGGTGTGTAGGGGCTGGAGGAGGTTACAGAGATAGGGAGGGGGGTAGGGGCTGGAGGAGGTTACAGAGATAGGGAAGGGTGTAGGGGCTGGAGGAGGTTACAGAGATAGGGAGGGGTGTAGGGGCTGGAGGAGGTTACAGAGATAGGGAGGGGTGTAGGGGCTGGAGGAGGTTACAGAGATAGGGAGGGGTGTAGGGGTTGGAGGAGGTAACAGAGATAGGGAGGGGTGTAGTGGCTGGAGGGGGTTACAGAGATAGGGAGGGTTGTACGGGCTGGTGGGGGTTACAGAGATAGGGAGGGGTGTAGTGGCTGGAGGCAATTACAGAGATAGGGAGGGTTGTGGGATCAGGGAGCTTACAGTGATAGGGAGGGGTGAGGTCAAGGAAGGATTATGCACATAAGGATGAGAATTTTAAAATCAGGATGTTGCTGCACCAGGAACCCATGCAGGCCAACAAGTACAGATGGGTGATGGTGAATGAGACTTGTTGCAAGTTAAGATAGAGGTCAGGGGACTCATGGATGAGAATCTAAGGTCTGGGGCCTGTTCTGGATTATTTGTTGTCTAGAGGTACAAACTTATCACTTCCAATACCTCAATGGGGATTGTTTGCACATTGGAGTCAAAGGTAGCACTGCCAAAACCTCAATGAGATTCGTTGTAGAATCGGGGTCAAAGATAACACTCCCAAACCCTCAATGGAGATTGGCTGCAGGATTTGGGGTCAAATGTATCATTCCCAATCCCTTAATGGCGATTGGTTGTAGGATTTGGGGATCAAAGGTATCACTCCCAAACCTTCAATGTGGATTGGTTGTAGGGTTGTGGGGGGCAGGGTTCAAATGTATCACTTCCAGTTCCTCAATGGGGATTGAATATAGGGTCTGAGAGTCATAGGTAGCACTCCCAATTCCTCAATGGGGATTAGCTGTAGGGTTTGGGGTCAAACATATAACTCCCAATCCCTCAATGGGGATTGGTTGCATATTTGAGGATCAAAGGTATCACTCCCAATTCTTCAATGTGGATTGGCTGTAGGGTTTGGGGTCAAAGGTATCATTCTTAATGCTTCAATGTGGATTGGTTGTAGGATTGGGATCAAAGGTATCACCTCATATCGCTCAATGGGGATTGGTTGTAGGGTTAGGGGTCAAAGGTATCACCCATAATCTCGCAATGGGGATTGGTTGTAGGATTAGGGGTCAAAGGTATCACCCCTAATCCCTCAATGGGGATTGGTTGTAGGATTGGGATCAAAGGTATCACCTCATATCTCTCAATGGGGATTGGTTGTAGGGTTAGGGGTCAAAGGTATCACCCCTAATTCCTCATTGGGGATTGGTTGTAGGATTGGGGTCAAAGGTATTACCCCTAATCCCTCAATGGGGATTGGTTGTAGGAATGGGGTCAAAGGTATCACCCCTAATCCCTCAATGGGGATTGGTTGTAGGGTTAGGGGTCAAAGGTATCACCCCTAATTCCTCATTGGGGATTGGTTGTAGGATTGGGGTCAAAGGTATTACCCCTAATCCCTCAATGGGGATTGGTTGTAGGAATGGGGTCAAAGGTATCACCCCTAATCCCTCAATGGGGATTGGTTGTAGGATTGGGGTCAAAGGTATCACCCCTAATTCCTCAATGGGGATTGGTTGTAGGGTCGGGGTCAAAGGTATCACCCCTAATCCCTCAATGGGGATTGGTTGTAGGATCGGGGTCAAAGGTATCACCCCTAATTCCTCAATGGGGATTGGTTGTAGGGTCGGGGTCAAAGGTATCACCCCCTAATCCCTCAATGGGGATTGGTTGTAGTGTTAGGGGTCAAAGTATCACTCCCAATCTCTCAATGGGGATTGGTTGTAGTGTTAGGGGTCAAAGTATCACTCCCAATCTCTCAATGGGGATTGGTTGTCTGGGGGGGTTTGGGGTGAACCACGTGTCCCCACGCGGGCGGGGCTTGCTGATCTCGCGAGGTTTGGGGGCTGATGGCGGCGGCGGGCTCAGGGCCGGAGCGGGATTGAGGAGAAGGCGGGAGGAGCGGCCCCGGGGGGAAACCATGAGCCACCCGGAGCCGGCGGAGGCCCAACCCCAAGCCGAGGCCGAGCCTGAGGCCCAGGCCGAGCCCGACGCGAAACTCCTCCACACCAAGAGGCTGTACCGGTAAGGAGAGGGCCTGAGGCCTGGGGAGAGGGTACTGAGGCCAATAGGGGGGGCCTGAGGCCTGGGGAGAGGGTACTGAGGCCAATAGGGGGGGCCTGAGGCCTGGGGAGAGGGTACTGAGGCCAATAGGGGGGCCTGAGGCCTGGGGAGAGGGTACTGAGGCCAATAGGGGGGCACTGAGGCCAATAGGGGGGGCACTGAGGCCAATAGGGGGGGCACTGAGGCCAATAGGGGGGCACTGAGGCCAATAGGGGGGCCTGAGGCCTGGGGAGAGGGTACTGAGGCCAATAGGGGGGGACTGAGGCCAATAGGGGGGGACTGAGGCCAATAGGGGGGGACTGAGGCCAATAGGGGGGGACTGAGGCCAATAGGGGGGGACTGAGGCCAATAGGGGGGGACTGAGGCCAATAGGGGGGCACTGAGGCCAATAGGGGGGCACTGAGGCCAATAGGGGGGGCCTGAGGCCAATAGTGGGGGGGGGGGGGCTGAGGCCAATAGTGGGGGGGGGGGGGCTGAGGCCAATAGTGGGGGGGGGGGGGCTGAGGCCAATAAGGTGGTGGGGGGGGGGGGGGGGGGGGGGCTGAGGCCAATAAGGTTGGGGGGGGGGGGGGCGGCTGAGGCCAATAGGGGGGGCCTGAGGCCTGGGGAGAGGGTACTGAGGCCAATAGGGGGGGCACTGAGGCCAATAGGGGGGGCACAGGCCAATAGGGGGGGCACTGAGGCCAATAGGGGGGGCCTGAGGCCTGGGGAGAGGGTACTGAGGCCAATAGGGGGGGCCTGAGGCCTGGGGAGAGGGTACTGAGGCCAATAGGGGGGGCACTGAGGCCAATAGGGGGGGCACTGAGGCCAATAGGGGGGGCACTGAGGCCAATAGGGGGGGCCTGAGGCCTGGGGAGAGGGTACTGAGGCCAATAGGGGGGGCCTGAGGCCAATAGGGGGGGCCTGAGGCCAATAGGGGGGGGCACTGAGGCCAATAGGTGGGGCACTGAGGCCAATAGGGGGGGCACTGAGGCCAATAGGGGGGGCACTGAGGCCAATAGGGGGGGCCTGAGGCCTGGGGAGAGGGTACTGAGGCCAATAGGGGGGGCCTGAGGCCAATAGGGGGGGCCTGAGGCCAATAGGGGGGGGCACTGAGGCCAATAGGTGGGGCACTGAGGCCAATAGGGGGGGCACTGAGGCCAATAGGGGGGGCACTGAGGCCAATAGGGGGGGCCCACCGAGGCCAATAGGGGGGGCCCACCGAGGCCAATAGGGGGGTCCACCGAGGCCAATAGGGGGGTCCACCGAGGCCAATAGGGGGGTCCACCGAGGCCAATAGGGGGGTCCACCGAGGCCAATAGGGGGGTCCACCGAGGCCAATAGGGGGGTCCACCGAGGCCAATAGGGGGGTCCACCGAGGCCAATAGGGGGGTCCACCGAGGCCAATAGGGGGGTCCACCGAGGCCAATAGGGGGGTCCACCGAGGCCAATAGGGGGGTCCACCGAGGCCAATAGGGGGGTCCACCGAGGCCAATAGGGGGGTCCACCGAGGCCAATAGGGGGGTCCACCGAGGCCAATAGGGGGGTCCACCGAGGCCAATAGGGGGGTCCACCGAGGCCAATAGGGGGGTCCACCGAGGCCAATAGGGGGGTCCACCGAGGCCAATAGGGGGGTCCACCGAGGCCAATAGGGGGGTCCACCGAGGCCAATAGGGGGGTCCACCGAGGCCAATAGGGGGGTCCACCGAGGCCAATGGGGGATCCACCGAGGCCAATGGGGGGGGCACTGAGGCCAATGGTGTTGGGGGTGGGATTGTGTTATCGCCCCCCCCACCCCGATCCGTTCTCATCTGCCTTGGCGCTCCGTGTTTCAATCCCTCCAATTCGCGGTTCCTGCCAATGGCTCTTAATCAAAGTCACCCACGGCGTCCCCGTGTGACCGTGACAAAGGTAAACTTTCCCTCCTGGTCCTTCTCGACCTGTCTGCAGCCTTGGACAGGGTGGACCACACCCACCCTCCTCCAGCACCTCTCCACCGTCGTCCAGCAGGGTGGGACTGCTCTCTCCTGGGCCTGTTCATCTCGTAGCCAGCATATCACCTCCAGTGGTCTCTCTCTCCCCCGCTCCTGCACTCTAACCTCGGGCGTCTCCCCGAGGATCCATCCTTGGCCCCCTCCCATTTCTCACCGACGCGCTGTCCCTCGGTGACTTTATCTGAAAGCGCGGGTGTTAGTTTTCGCATGTAGGCTGACGACACCCAGCTCTACCTCCTCACACCACCTCTGTCGGCTCCTGTCGCTAAATTATCAGGCGGCTTATCCGACATCCCGTATCGGATGAGCGGAAATCTCCTCCAGTTAAATATGTGACAGGATACTGAGGCCCTTCCCACGAGTTACTGCATGTTATGCTCTCAGGCTCTGGCCTCCCTCTTCTGTATGTGTGCCCCTGTGTGTGTGTGTGCGCCTCTCTGTGTCTGTGTGTGTGTGTGTGTGCGCGCCTCTCTGTGTCTGTGTCTGTGTGTGTGCGCCTCTGTGTCTGTGTGTGTGCGCCTCTCTGTGTCTGTGTGTGTGCGCCTCTCTGTGTCTGTGTGTGTGCGCCTCTCTGTGTCTGTGTGTGTGCGCCTCTCTGTGTCTGTGTGTGTGCGCCTCTCTGTGTCTGTGTGTGTGCGCCTCTCTGTGTCTGTGTGTGTGCGCCTCTCTGTGTCTGTGTGTGCGTCTCTCTGTGCCTGTGTGTGTGTGCGCCTCTCTGTGCCTGTGTGTGTGTGCGCCTCTCTGTGTCTGTATGTGTGCGCCTCTGTGTCTGTGTGTGCGTCTCTCTGTGCCTGTGTGTGTGTGTGCGCCTCTCTGTGCCTGTGTGTGTGCGCCTCTCTGTGCCTGTGTGTGTGCGCCTCTCTGTGCCTGTGTGTGTGCGCCTCTCTGTGCCTGTGTGTGTGCGCCTCTCTGTGCCTGTGTGTGTGCGCCTCTCTGTGCCTGTGTGTGTGCGCCTCTCTGTGCCTGTGTGTGTGCGCCTCTCTGTGCCTGTGTGTGTGCGCCTCTCTGTGCCTGTGTGTGTGCGCCTCTCTGTGCCTGTGTGTGTTCGCCTCTCTGTGCCTGTGTGTGTGCGCCTCTCTGTGCCTGTGTGTGTGCGCCTCTCTGTGCCTGTGTGTGTGCGCCTCTCTGTGCCTGTGTGTGTGCGCCTCTCTGTGCCTGTGTGTGTGCGCCTCTCTGTGCCTGTGTGTGTGCGCCTCTCTGTGCCTGTGTGTGTGCGCCTCTCTGTGCCTGTGTGTGTGCGCCTCTCTGTGCCTGTGTGTGTGCGCCTCTCTGTGCCTGTGTGTGTGCGCCTCTCTGTGCCTGTGTGTGTGCGCCTCTCTGTGCCTGTGTGTGTGCGCCTCTCTGTGCCTGTGTGTGTGCGCCTCTCTGTGCCTGTGTGTGTGCGCCTCTCTGTGCCTGTGTGTGTGCGCCTCTCTGTGCCTGTGTGTGTGCGCCTCTCTGTGCCTGTGTGTGTGCGCCTCTCTGTGCCTGTGTGTGTGCGCCTCTCTGTGCCTGTGTGTGTGCGCCTCTCTGTGCCTGTGTGTGTGCGCCTCTCTGTGCCTGTGTGTGTGCGCCTCTCTGTGCCTGTGTGTGTGCGCCTCTCTGTGCCTGTGTGTGTGTGCGCCTCTCTGTGCCTGTGTGTGTGTGCGCCTCTCTGTGCCTGTGTGTGTGTGCGCCTCTCTGTGCCTGTGTGTGTGTGCGCCTCTCTGTGCCTGTGTGTGTGTGCGCCTCTCTGTGCCTGTGTGTGTGTGCGCCTCTCTGTGCCTGTGTGTGTGTGCGCCTCTCTGTGCCTGTGTGTGTGTGCGCCTCTCTGTGCCTGTGTGTGTGTGCGCCTCTCTGTGCCTGTGTGTGTGTGCGCCTCTCTGTGCCTGTGTGTGTGTGCGCCTCTCTGTGCCTGTGTGTGTGTGCGCCTCTCTGTGCCTGTGTGTGTGTGCGCCTCTCTGTGCCTGTGTGTGTGTGCGCCTCTCTGTGCCTGTGTGTGTGTGCGCCTCTCTGTGCCTGTGTGTGTGTGCGCCTCTCTGTGCCTGTGTGTGTGTGCGCCTCTCTGTGCCTGTGTGTGTGTGCGCCTCTCTGTGCCTGTGTGTGTGTGCGCCTCTCTGTGCCTGTGTGTGTGTGCGCCTCTCTGTGCCTGTGTGTGTGTGCGCCTCTCTGTGCCTGTGTGTGTGTGCGCCTCTCTGTGCCTGTGTGTGTGTGCGCCTCTCTGTGCCTGTGTGTGTGTGCGCCTCTCTGTGCCTGTGTGTGTGTGCGCCTCTCTGTGCCTGTGTGTGTGTGCGCCTCTCTGTGCCTGTGTGTGTGTGCGCCTCTCTGTGCCTGTGTGTGTGTGCGCCTCTCTGTGCCTGTGTGTGTGTGCGCCTCTCTGTGCCTGTGTGTGTGTGCGCCTCTCTGTGCCTGTGTGTGTGTGCGCCTCTCTGTGCCTGTGTGTGTGTGCGCCTCTCTGTGCCTGTGTGTGTGTGCGCCTCTCTGTGCCTGTGTGTGTGTGCGCCTCTCTGTGCCTGTGTGTGTGTGCGCCTCTCTGTGCCTGTGTGTGTGTGCGCCTCTCTGTGCCTGTGTGTGTGTGCGCCTCTCTGTGCCTGTGTGTGTGTGCGCCTCTCTGTGCCTGTGTGTGTGTGCGCCTCTCTGTGCCTGTGTGTGTGTGCGCCTCTCTGTGCCTGTGTGTGTGTGCGCCTCTGTGCCTGTGTGTGTGTGTGCGCCTCTGTGTGTGTGTGTGTGTGCGCCTCTGTGTGTGTGTGTGTGTGTGCGCCTCTGTGTGTGTGTGTGTGTGCGCCTCTGTGTGTGTGTGTGTGTGCGCCTCTGTGTGTGTGTGTGTGTGCGCCTCTGTGTGTGTGTGTGCGCCTCTGTGTGTGTGTGTGTGCCTCTGTGTGTGTGTGTGCGCCTCTGTGTGTGTGTGTGCGCGCGCCTCTGTGTGTGTGTGCGCGCCTCTGTGTGTGTGTGCGCGCCTCTGTGTGTGTGTGTGCGCGCCTCTGTGTGTGTGTGCGCGCCTCTGTGTGTGTGTGCGCGCCTCTGTGTGTGTGTGCGCGCCTCTGTGTGTGTGTGCGCGCCTCTGTGTGTGTGTGCGCGCCTCTGTGTGTGTGTGCGCGCCTCTGTGTGTGTGTGCGCGCCTCTGTGTGTGTGTGCGCGCCTCTGTGTGTGTGTGCGCGCCTCTGTGTGTGTGTGCGCGCCTCTGTGTGTGTGTGCGCGCCTCTGTGTGTGTGTGCGCGCCTCTGTGTGTGTGCGCGCGCCTCTGTGTGTGTGTGCGCGCGCCTCTGTGTGTGTGTGCGCGCGCCTCTGTGTGTGTGTGCGCGCCTCTGTGTGTGTGTGCGCGCCTCTGTGTGTGTGTGTGCGCGCCTCTGTGTGTGTGTGCGCGCCTCTGTGTGTGTGTGCGCGCCTCTGTGTGTGTGTGCGCGCCTCTGTGTGTGTGTGCGCGCCTCTGTGTGTGTGTGCGCGCCTCTGTGTGTGCCTGTGCGCGCCTCTGTGTGCCTGTGTGCGTGTGTGCGCCTCTCTGTGCCTGTGTGCGTGTGTGCGCCTCTCTGTGCCTGTGTGCGTGTGTGCGCCTCTCTGTGCCTGTGTGCGTGTGTGCGTCTCTCTGTGCCTGTGTGTGTGTGTGCCTGCTGGGTGGGTAACATGTAAACCTCGGGGTTGGCAGGTAGACGGTTCACAGTCCCTTCTCCGGGGACTCGAGCCTCATAATCTGGGCTAACGCTCCCAGGACTGAGGGAGTGCTTCACCATTTGAGGTGCCAGATGAGAAATTAACCCAAAGACAAACCACCCCCCCCCAATATTCCTCAGGGAGATGTTAAAAATCCCACAGCCACAATTGGAAAAAGTGCAAGGCAGCAGTGGCCTCGGGCCAAATATCAATGCCCAAGCCAACCAACATCGCTAAAAAAAATATAACCTGGTCTTTGTCACATTGGCTGTTTGTGGGAGCTTGCTGTGTACAAATTGGCGTTCCCTTCATTACAACTGGGACTGCATTTCAAAAAGTGATTAATAGCTTGTGAAGCACACTGAGATGTCCTGAGGTGGTGAAAGATGCTGTAGAAATACAAACCTCCTTTAGTATCTCAAATGAAAGATGGCGCCTCAGACAGTGCGGCGCTCCCTCAGTACTGACCCTCCGACAGTGCGGCACTCCCTCAGTACTGACCCTCCGACAGTGCGGCGCTCCCTCAGTACTGACCCTCCGACAGTGCAGCACTCCCTCAGTACTGACCCTCCGACAGTGCGGCACTCCCTCAGTACTGACCCTCCGACAGTGCAGCGCTCCCTCAGTACTGACCCTCCGACAGTGCGGCGCTCCCTCAGTACTGACCCTCTGACAGTGCTGCATTCCCTCAGTACTGACCCTCCGACAGTGCGGCTCTCCCTCAGCACTGATCCTCCGACAGTGCGGCTCTCCCTCAGTACTGACCCAGCTCCCTCAGTTCTGACCCTCCGACAGTGCAGCACTCCCTCAGTACTGACCCTCCGACAGTGTGGCACTCCCTCAGTACTGACCCTCCGACAGTGCAGCGCTCCCTCAGTACTGACCCTCCGACAGTGCGGCACTCCCTCAGTACTGACCCTCCGACAGTGCGGCACTCCCTCAGTACTGACCCTCCGACAGTGCAGCAGTCCCTCAGTACTGACCCTCCGACAGTGCAGCGCTCCCTCAGTACTGACCCTCCGACAGTGCGGCGCTCCCTCAGTACTGACCCTCCGACAGTGCAGCACTCCCTCAGTACTGACCCTCCGACAGTGCAGCACTCCCTCAGTACTGACCCTCCGACAGTGCAGCGCTCCCTCAGTACTGACCCAGCTCCCTCAGTTCTGACCCTCCGACAGTGCAGCACTCCCTCAGTACTGACCCTCCGACAGTGCGGCACTCCCTCGGTACTGACCCTCCGACAGTGCGGCACTCCCTCAGTCGGCTTGGATTCTGGAGTCAGTGCCTGGAGTAGGGCTGAAACTCCGATGATCTGGAAGTGTGAGAGATGTCCACTGAGCCTTTGGATTTTGGAAAGGATTTGTGCTGTGACATGAATGGTTATGGAGCGGATTCACATAGGGACGGGGGTATAAAGGCAGAAACCCACTTCAGGGTGTCGGTGAGTCAGGGCCTGGGGGCTGTGGTCAGTGTCTGGGTAGGCTGGTGGGCCGATTTAGTGTTGTATTGTGGGTGAAAGATTTGGAACGGGAATATTTGTCAGCCACGCCAGGTTGGGATCGGCTGTGATCATTTTCACCCCGTTTGATAGTGGAATGTGTAAAGGGTGTGTCGGCGCGAGAAAGAAATCATTTTCTTACAGTCACCAGTTAACCCCACCTAGTTGAACAAAATCTCTCCGCACTGTGCCATCGGTACTGACCCCCCCTGACAGTGTGACACTCCCTCAGTACCGACCGTTCTGTGCCATCGGTACTGACCCCCCCTGACAGTGTGACACTCCCTCAGTACCGACCGTTCTGTGCCATTGGCTGTTACCGGGAGGCTGCCTGTCTGTGTTAGCAGCTCGGTGTAACTGCAGCAGTGTTGGCACCCCAAGTCCCACGTGCCTTGCATCCTCCTGTGTAAACTTACTCCAATCTCTTCCTCTTTATTTGGGGTGTGGATTATCGAAACCGTGATTAATTTTGACCCGGGAGTGGGGAGTTTGCCTATAGCCGCTTAGCTCAGTCGGATTCAGACCGGCTCTTTAAGGACAGAAGGATTAGGAGCAGGAAGTAGGCCATTCAGCCCATTGAGCCTGCTCTGCCAGTCAACAGGATCATGGCTGATCGGACTGTGCACCTTCCTGTCTGCCTCCCCGGACTAACCCTCGACTCCCTTGTCGATTTAAAAATCTCTCTAACTCAGCCTTGAATATATCCGATGACCCGGCCTCCACTGCTCTCTGGGGAAGAGAGCTCCACAGACTGACGGCCCTCAGAGAGATGACATTCCTCCTCATCTCCGTCCTCAATGTGAGGCCCCTTGTTTTGAAACTGTGCCCCCCCCCACCCCAGGTCTAGATTCCCACCGGAGGGGAGGGCACCCTCTCAGCACCTACCCTGTCAAGCCCCCTCCAGAATCTTATCGCTTTGTCTCTTCGTACACCGCCCTAATGTGCTCGATTGACGTCTGGAACCAGAGGGCTGTCCTCTGAGGAGAGATGGAAGTAGAGTGGAGCCACACGTTCTCTGGAGAAGAATGAGCGGTGATCTCATTGAAACGTACCAAGTTCTGAGGGGGGGTTTTGACGGGGTAGATGGTGAGAGGCTGCCTACTCCGGCTGGAGAGCGCACAACGAGCGGTTGCCGGCTCAGGATGAGGCGTCGGCCATTTTGGACGGAGATGAGGAGGAATTTCTTCACTCAGCGAGCGGTGAATCTTCGGAATCCTCCACCCCAGGGAGCTGTCGCTGCTCAGTCGCTGAGTAGGTCCACGACTGAGAAGGAGAGATTTTTGGGCATTGTGGGATGGGGGTGGGGGGGGTGGGGTAGAGAGCACAGTCGAGGTGGAAGATCAGCCTTGATCTTTTAGGGAATGACAGAGCAGGCCTCAAGGGGCTGAATGGCCTCACCCTACTCCCATTTTGCATGTTTTAGTGTGTTTAGGTTCATTGGAGCCCGGCCAAAAGATAAGAGGATGGATGAGACTAAGAATAGAGAGCCATCCAACTAGATAGGGCATCACAGCCAGACCCTGTCGCGTCACTACTTGTGCAGAGCTCGGTTCAGTTGTTTTCGGTTTGGGGTGAGCTGTGCACCCCTTATCCCTTTTCACCGTTTAAGATGCTGAGGGACCCGTTGTTGAGAGACTGCTCAGCAAACTGGGTCTATTTTCTCGTGTAGTTCAGAAGAATGAGAGAGGATCTCATTGAATCGGAAGGGGTTTGACAGGGTGGACGCTGAGAGATCGTTCCCGCTGGTCGGAGAATCTAAAACACGGAGGGGGGCCCAGTGTCAGGGTAAGGGGGCCGATCGTTTAGGGACTGAGATGAGGAGAAATTACTTCACCCAAAGGGTTGTGAATCTTTGGAATTCTCTACTTCAGAGGGCTGTGGATGCTGCATTGTTGAATATATTTAAGGCTGGGGACAGACAGGTTTTTAGTCTCAGGGAATTAAGGGATATGGGGGAGCGGGCGGAGAAAATGGAGTTGAAGCCCAAGATGGGCCAAGGTCGTACTGAATGATGGAGCAGGCTCGATGGGCCGAGTGGTCCACTGCTGCTCCTATCTCTTAGCTTCGTCTCCTGCATTCGCTGTCCTGGTTTCAGGCTCCCAGTGTGAGGGCTCCTCTTTGAAATGTAGCGTACAACCACCTTCCTGCCCCCCGCCCCCAAACCCTGTCCCTGAACCCCACTCCCCCTCCCCCAAGATCTCCCAAACACTCCAAGGCATCCTGATAGCTTTTCGAAGCTGCCGGGGTTGTGGTTGGGGGGGTGGTTGACAACAAAAAGTGCCTCATGGGCTAGAGAGAGAGAGAGAGAGAGGGAGAGAGCAGGCCTTGACTGAAACACTGCCCTGGGTGCCTGGGAGTGCAACTGGCCCTTGAGCCTTGTTCTGCCAGCTCACTGCATCGCAGCGGACCTCTGCTTAAACTCCATTTCCCAGTGGTATTCCATAAATCTCAGCCTCAACAGCCCCCCACCAAACCCTTGGCACCCAAAGGCTTTTGTTTTTTGGGGGCGGTAGAGGGTGTGGTCTGTGTGAGAAAGAAGACTTCCTGATTCTAGTCTCTAACTTAACCGATTGTGCTTCCTCAATCTGGACTCCCCTGCAGAAATTTCTCTTCAACCAGATGAACCACACCTAGAACACTGTCAAACAGTTTTGGTTCCCTTATCTAAGGAAAGATATACTGGCATTGGAGGCAGACCAGAGGAGGTTCACTAGGTTGATCTCAAGTATGGAGGGAGTTTCTTACGAGGAGAGGTTGAGTAGATTGGGCCTGTGCTCATTGGAGTTGAGAAGAATGAGTGGTGACCTTATTGAAACATATAAGATTCTTAGGGGGTTTGACAGGGTAGATGCTGAGAGGCTGTTTCCCCTTGTGGGAGAGTCTAGGACCAGAGGGCATAGTGAGAGTGAGTGGTTGCCCACTTAAGACAGAGATGAGGAGGAATTTCTTCTCTCAGAGGGTAGTTAGTCCGTGGAATTCTTTACTGCAGAGGGCTGTAGATGCTGGGTCATTAAGTATATTCAAGGCTGAGATAGACAGGTTTTTAATCAGTGAGGGAATCAAGGGTTATGGGGAAAAGGCAGGAAAGTGGAGTTGAGGATTATCAGATCAGCCATGATCTCATTGAACGGCGGAGCAGACTTGATGGGCTGAATGGCCGATTCCTGCTCCTACCTCTTATGGCCATCGGATCGCTTTCATGTTGGAAGCACTTCGGCCGGATCAGCCCTCAACTCCCTAAAACTCCGAGGAGCGCCAGCCCAATGCCTCCCGGATTTTAATTCCGCCACTCACCACTGACTGGTGCATTCTCCATGGCAACGCCTCTACCAATCAGAGCCCACCGGCTGACCAACCAGCACTCTCTTCTCATGAAGTATAAATTGTTGTTTGTTGTTTCCCCTCACATGGGCCGCCTTGGTGAGTGCAAGACGAAAAGCTTCGGCTAAATAGCGAAGGAGCCACTGGCAGGGGGAAGGTCAGACGGCAGGGGTTTCTTTTTGGAGGGTGGGGGTTGGGAGGGTCCTTTTCTCCTTTAAGAGACCTGAGAGAGCAGGGAAAGGCCAGCTCTACTTTCCCAAAGTGTCCTCTTATTGAGGAGGGGGGGGGTGTTATAAACGCTAACCTCCTGCTGCCGTTGCAATCTGACAGGCGAGCGGGGTTATTAGGCGTCCGGTTTTGACTGAGAAATCTTGGGAATTTCCGATGGTGGGGGAGGAGGCCAGTGGGGGAGGGGGGTGGTTGTGTCTTTAAATTTATGGGCAGTTTCCTTAAAAGAGGGGAAAACCGAGGATCTGCTTTACAAATGGTGGGAACTTTGCTTCCTGTTCCCACCACCCCCCCTCACCCCCACTCTCTCAAATCGTAGTCAGAGTGTAGTCTTGCAGCCTCCACCACCTCCTGCCGCTGACCCCTTAGCGTGTGAGAGGAGGCTGGCTATTCAACTAAATGGGCCATCGCCGCCCGGCCCTGTGTCCCCTCCCCACAGCCCCGCGTCAGTGGCTTTTGCTGGCCCTGCTTTGTGGCATCTCCCGATAGCGATCGGGGGAGTGGCCAGCGGGAACCCCGGGCTGGTTCCCCATCCCCACCGTCCTCCTCTTGCTCAGG
Source organism: Cetorhinus maximus (assembly GCF_964194155.1). Lineage (NCBI taxonomy): Eukaryota > Metazoa > Chordata > Chondrichthyes > Lamniformes > Cetorhinidae > Cetorhinus > Cetorhinus maximus. The sequence continues at coordinate 44,504 of NW_027598124.1, forward strand.
GTGTGGTGAGCCTCGTTGTGTTGTTACCAGCATCACAGGCACAGGTTGGTTTGCTCAGCACAGGCTGGAGCTTGGAGCAGGCCCCTCTGCTCTCTCTTCCTGGGGGGGTGCTCTGTGTGTGTCTGTGTGTGTCTGTGTGTGTCTGTGTGTGTCTGTGTGTGTGTGTGTGTGTGTCTGTGTGTGTGTGTGTCTGTGTGTGTGTGTGTCTGTGTGTGTGTGTGTGTGTGTGTGTGTGTCTGTCTGTCTGTCTGTCTGTCTGTCTGTCTGTGTCTGTCTGTCTGTCTGTCTGTCTGTCTGTCTGTCTGTCTGTCTGTCTGTGTGTGTCTGTCTGTGTGTGTGTGTGTGTGTGTGTGTGTACTACTGTGTGGCCCAGGACTGTAATCAGGTTTTTGGCTGCACTTTCCTGAGAGCGTGCCTGACTGTTCTCACTCCAGCCCTCGGATGGCATATCTGTGACGCCCACTGCTGTTGGAGGTTGGTCAGGGCTGCCAGATCCCTCCCTGTCGGAGGAGTGCTAACTCTGCACTCCCCTGACATTGTGCTACATAATTCGGTGTGTAGAAGATCTCCAGAGCACAGAATCCAGACCGACACTCCCAGTGCCAGTATTGAGGGAGCGCCGCATTGTCGGAGGGTCAGTACTGAGGGAGCGCGGCACTGTCGGAGGGTCAGTACTGAGGGAGCGCGGCACTGTCGGAGGGTCAGTACTGAGGGAGCGCGGCACTGTCGGAGGGTCAGTACTGAGGGAGCGCGGCACTGTCGGAGGGTCAGTACTGAGGGAGCGCGGCACTGTCGGAGGGTCAGTACTGAGGGAGTGCCGCATTGTCGGAGGGTCAGTACTGAGGGAGTGCCGCATTGTCGGAGGGTCAGTACTGAGGGAGCGCCGCATTGTCGGAGGGTCAGTACTGAGGGAGCGCGGCACTGTCGGAGGGTCAGTACTGAGGGAGTGCCACATTGTCGGAGGGTCAGTACTGAGGGAGTGCCGCATTGTCGGAGGGTCAGTACTGAGGGAGCGCCACACTGTCGGAGGGTCAGCACTGAAGGAGCGCCGCACTGTCGGAGGGTTGGTACTGAGGGAGTGCCACACTGTCGGAGGGTCGGTACTGAGGGAGTGCCGCACTGTCGGAGGGTCGGTACTGAGGGAGTGCCGCACTGTCGGAGGGTCGGTACTGAGGGAGTGCCGCACTGTCGGAGGGTCGGTACTGAGGGAGTGCCGCACTGTCGGAGGGTCGGTACTGAGGGAGTGCCGCACTGTCGGAGGGTCAATACTGAGGGAGTGCTGCACTGTCGGAGGGTCAATACTGAGGGAGTGCTGCACTGTCGGAGGGTCAGTACTGAGGGAGTGCCACACTGTCGGTGGGTTGGTAATGAGGGAGCGCCGCACTGTCACAGGGTCAATACTGAGGGAGTGCTGCACTGTCGGAGGGTCGAGACTGAGGGAGCGCCGCACTGTCGGAGGGTTGGTACTGAGGGAGTGCCGCACTGTCGGAGGGTCAGTACTGAGGGGGCGCTGCACTGTTGGAGTCAGTACTAAGGGAGTGCCGCACTGTCGGAGGGTCAGTACTGAGGGAGTGCCGCACTGTCGGAGGGTCAGTACTGAGGGAGTGCCGCACTGTCGGAGGGTCAGTACTGAGGGAGTGCCGCACTGTCGGAGGGTCAGTACTGAGGGAGTGCCGCACTGTCGGAGGGTCAGTACTGAGGGAGTGCCGCACTGTCGGAGGGTCGGTACTGAGGGAGTGCCGCACTGTCGGAGGGTCGGTACTGAGGGAGTGCAGCACTGTCGGAGGGTCGGTACTGAGGGAGTGCCGCACTGTCGGAGGGTCGGTACTGAGGGAGTGCCGCACTGTCGGAGGGTCAATACTGAGGGAGTGCTGCACTGTCGGAGGGTCAATACTGAGGGAGTGCTGCACTGTCGGAGGGTCAGTACTGAGGGAGTGCCGCACTGTCGGAGGGTTGGTAATGAGGGAGCGCCGCACTGTCACAGGGTCAATACTGAGGGAGTGCTGCACTGTCGGAGGGTCGAGACTGAGGGAGCGCCGCACTGTCGGAGGGTTGGTACTGAGGGAGTGCCGCGCTGTCGGAGGGTCAGTACTGAGGGAGCGCCGCACTGTCGGAGGGTCAGTACAGAGGGAGCGCCGCACTGTCGGAGGGTTGGTACTGAGGGAGTGTCGCACTGTCGGAGGGTCAGTGCTGAGGGAGCGCTGCACTGTCGGAGGGTCAGTACTGAGGGAGCGCCGCACTGTCGGAGGGTCAGTACTGAGGGAGTGCCGCACTGTCGGAGGGTCGGTACTGAGGGAGTGCCGCACTGTCGGAGGGTCGGTACTGAGGGAGTGCCGCACTGTCGGAGGGTCAATACTGAGGGAGTGCTGCACTGTCGGAGGGTCAATACTGAGGGAGTGCTGCACTGTCGGAGGGTCAGTACTGAGGGAGCGCCGCACTGTCGGAGGGTTGGTAATGAGGGAGCGCCGCACTGTCACAGGGTCAATACTGAGGGAGTGCTGCACTGTCGGAGGGTCGAGACTGAGGGAGCGCCGCACTGTCGGAGGGTTGGTACTGAGGGAGTGCCGCGCTGTCGGAGGGTCAGTACTGAGGGAGCGCCGCACTGTCGGAGGGTCAGTACAGAGGGAGCGCCGCACTGTCGGAGGGTTGGTACTGAGGGAGTGTCGCACTGTCGGAGGGTCAGTGCTGAAGGAGCGCCGCACTGTCGGAGGCTCAGTACTGAGGGAGCGCCGCACTGTCGGAGGGTCAGTACTGAGGGAGCGCCGCACTGTCGGAGGGTCAGTACTGAGGGAGTGTCGCACTGTCGGAGGGTCAGTACTGAGGGAGTGCCGCACTGTTGGAGGGTCAGTACTGAGGGAGCGCCGCACTGTCGGAGGGTCAGTACTGAGGGAGCGCCGCACTGTCGGAGGGTCAGTACTGAGGGAGCGCCGCACTGTCAGAGGGTCAGTACTGAGGGAGCGCCGCACTGTCGGAGGGTCAGTACTGAGGGAGTGCCGCACTGTCGGAGGGTCAGTACTGAGGGAGTGCCGCACTGTCGGAGGGTCAGTACTGAGGGAGTGCTGCACTGTCGGAGGGTCAGTACTGAGGGAGTGCCGCACTTTGTGAAGTACCATCTTTCAGAATGAGATGTGGTACCAGGTCCCTTCAGCTGGTTGTAAAAGTTCCCGCTGTTGGAAGAAGAACCGTGGCAGAGGGAGTTCTCCCCGTGACCTGGGACCAATGTATAGCCCATGACCAACATCACTAAAACCAGGTGATCTGGGCTATTATCACATCGCTGCTTGTGGGAGCTTGCTGTGCGCAAATTGGCAGCCGCGTTTCCTACATCACAACAGTGGGCAGGCTTGAACAAGTGCTTGTTATTTGTGAAGGGGTTTGGAGGGTGCTGTGCTCTGAATTGCTGTGTGTTTTCGCAGGGCTGTAGTGGAGGCGGTCCATCGGCTCGATGTGATTGTGGGGAATAAGATGGCGTACCGAGAAGTATTCAAACCCGAAAACATCAGCCTGCGGAACAAGTAGGTTGGGAGGTGGGGGACTGGAATGGGGGTCAGTAGGGGTGGTGTGGGGCGGGGTGACCGGAATGGGGCTGGGGAAGAGGGCGGCTCAGACTCTGAGACCGGGAGCTGTACCCCTGATGCTCCAGCCGCTTGTTTGGGTCCTATTTAGCCGCCTGCGTTCCCTGGCCTGCGGCAGGACTCCTGCAGATTTGGTCAGGTTGTTCGAGAGATGGGGAGGGAGGGAAGTGGGGGAGGAACGATATGTAGCATGGGCCGATCAGATGTTTGAAGGAGAGACTCATGCACTGTGAATGAGCTGGGATGATTATGAAATCGTCACACTGTCACAGGGTCAGTACTGAGGGAGCGCCGCACTGTCACAAGGTCAGTACTGAGGGAGTGCCGCACTGTCACAGGGTCAGTACTGAGGGAGTGCCGCACTGTCGGAGGGTCAGTACTGAGGGAGTGCCGCACTGTCACAGGGTCAGTACTGAGGGAGTGCCGCACTGTCACAGGGTCAGTACTGAGGGAGCGCCGCACTGTCAGAAGGTCAGTACTGAGGGAGCGCCGCACTGTCGGAGGGTCAGTACTGAGGGAGTGCCGCACTGTCGGAGGGTCAGTACTGAGGGAGTGCCGCACTGTCACAGGGTTAGTACTGAGGGAGTGCCGCACTGTCTGAGGGTCAGTACTGACGGAGCGCCGCACTGTCACAGGGTTAGTACTGAGGGAGTGCCGCACTGTCGGAGGGTCAGTACTGAGGGAGCGCCGCACTGTCACAGGGTTAGTACTGAGGGAGTGCCGCATTGTCACAGGGTCAGTACTGAGGGAGGGCCGCACTGTCGGAGGGTCAGTACTGAGGGAGCGCCGCACTGTCGGAGGGTCAGTGCTGAGGGAGGACCGCACTGTCGGAGGGTCAGTACTGAGGGAGTGCCGCACTGTCACAGGGTCAGTACTGAGGGAGTGCCGCATTGTCACAGGGTCAGTACTGAGGGAGGGCCGCACTGTCGGAGGGTCAGTTCTGAGGGAGCGCCGCACTGTCGGAGGGTCAGTACTGAGGGTGCGCTGCACTGTCAGAGGGTCAGTTCTGAGGGAGCGCCGCACTGTCAGAGGGTCAGTTCTGAGGGAGCGCCGCACTGTCAGAGGGTCAGTTCTGAGGGAGCGCCGCACTGTCAGAGGGTCCGTTCTGAGGGAGCGCCGCACTGTCAGAGGGTCCGTTCTGAGGGAGCGCCGCACTGTCGGAGGGTCAGTACTGAGGGAGCGCCGCACTGTTGCGGGAATGTGCCTGATGGGTGAGTGGAAGGGGAGGGTTAGAAGCTGTCCTGCGCCTTATCGATATTAGACCAGGAGAGAGGGCATTCGGCCCCTCCAGCTCGTTCTGATCCATGTCGTTCGATCCTGATCGATGTGTTGTTGTGACTCCATTTACACGCCTTGACCCTGCCGGTCTGGGAATCTGAAACACAGGGACACTGACTCGGGATAAGGGGCCGGTCATTTAGGACTGAGATGAGGAGAATTTACTTCACTCAAAGGGGTTGTGAATCTTTGGAATTCTCTACCCCAGAGGGTTGTGGATGCTCCATCGTTGAATATATTTAAGGCTGGGACAGACAGGTTTTTGGTCTCGTAGGGAATTAAGGGACGTGGGGGAGCGGGCGGGAAAATGGAGTTGAAGCCCAAGATCAGCCATGGTCGTATTGAATGGTGGAGCAGGCTTGATGGGCCGATTAAACTACTCTTGGGTTTGTAGTGTTCTGAGTTGATTGCCCTTGCCTAATGGAGCTGTCGGTGTGCGTCTTGTGTGTGTGTGTGTGCGTGCGTCTGTGTGTGTGTGCGTGCGTCTTGTGTGTGTGCGTGCGTCTTGTGTGTGTGCGTGCGTCTTGTGTGTGTGCGTGCGTCTTGTGTGTGTGCGTGCGTCTTGTGTGTGTGCGTGCGTCTTGTGTGTGTGTGTGCGTGCTTCTTGTGTGTGTGTGTGCGTGCGTCTTGTGTGTGTGTGTGCG
>NW_027598125.1:0-53710 GCF_964194155.1 Cetorhinus maximus
TGAAGGGGGTGTCACTCGCGCCGCGCGCTCCCGGGCAGCCCACGCGCGCTCCCGGGCAGCCCACGCGCGCTCCCGGGCAGCCCACGCGCTCTCCCGCTCCGCGTTCCCGCTGACGCGATGCCGCGCGCCTCCGGACTCTCTCCCCCCTCGCGGGGCTGATCCGGCTTCTTCCCCCCCGCGGGCGGAGCTGGGCCGGGCCGGGCCGGGCCGGGCCCTGGGCGATGGGTGAAGCTGCCGCCGAGGAGGAGGAGCGGGGGGCGGCGGTCGGGCCGCCAGGCGAGGCCGGGGACTGGGCCTGGTCCGGGGCCGAGTACCGGCTGCTGGTGTGGACGGCGGCGGCGGTGCTGCTGCCGGTGTTGCTGACCTGTTGGTGCAGCGTGAGGCGGGCCCGGCGGGAGGAGGCCCTGAGGCGAGGCCCAGGCCTCGGGCCGGGGTTAGGCCCAGGCCCGGGGGGCAGCGCTCACACCTGGCGCTACACCGACCTCTTCACCCGGCCCACTTACTGCAGCGTGTGCGGCCAGGCCTCTCTCCGCGGCTCCTACTGCCCGTGCTGCGGCCGCTGTGTCCATGACTCGTGCCTGGCCCGGGCCGAGCGCCGCCTCCGCTGCAAGGAGCCGCTCCAGGCCCCAGGCCCCGGCTCAAGCCCCGGGCTCGGGTCACCGCCCCGGCCGCAGCCCCATCACTGGGTCCGGGGGAACCTGCCGATCTGTAACTCGTGCTGGGTGTGCGGCCTGCAGTGCGGGTCCCGGCCCCGGCTCTGCGATTACCGCTGTGTCTGGTGCCAGCGGGTGGCCCACGACTCCTGCCTCCCCCGGGTCCCCGCCGCCTGTGACCTGGGCCCCCTCCGCCGGGCCATCATCCCCCCGCAGTATCTCTACCTGGTCACCCGGCGGCGCCAGGAGGGCGTGGCCTCCTTCAGCCAGGTACAGGGGACAGACCGGGACCGGGACCAACACACATCACCCACCCCCCCCATTCCACCCCCCCCCCCATTTCCCCACCCCTCCCATTCTACCCCCACCCCCCCATTCTACCCCCACCCCCCCATTCTACCCCCACCCCCCCATTCTACCCCCACCCCCCCATTCTACCCCCACCCCCCCATTCTACCCCCACCCCCCCTCCCATTCTACCCCCACCCCCCCATTCTACCCCCACCCCCCCATTCTACCCCCACCCCCCCATTCTACCCCCACCCCCCCATTCTACCCCCACCCCCCCTCCCATTCTACCCCCACCCCCCCATTCTACCCCCACCCCCCCATTCTACCCCCACCCCCCCATTCTACCCCCACCCCCCCATTCTACCCCCACCCCCCCATTCTACCCCCACCCCCCATTCTACCCCCACCCCCCCCATTCTACCCCCACCCCCCCATTCTACCCCCACCCCCCCATTCTACCCCCACCCCCCCATTCTACCCCCACAACCCCCCCGTCTCCCAAACCCCCCCAACCCCCGTCTCCCAAACCCCCCCAACCCCCGTCTCCCAAACCCCCCAACCCCCGTCTCCCAAACCCCCCCAACCCCCGTCTCCCAAACCCCCCCAACCCCCGTCTCCCAAACCCCCCCAACCCCCGTCTCCCAAACCCCCCAACCCCCGTCTCCCAAACCCCCCCAACCCCCGTCTCCCAAACCCCCCCAACCCCCGTCTCCCAAACCCCCCCAACCCCCGTCTCCCAAACCCCCCCAACCCCCGTCTCCCAAACCCCCCCCCCCCCCAGGTCTCCCAAACCCCCCCCCCCCCCCCCCGTCTCCCAAACCCCCCCCCCCCCCCGTCTCCCAAACCCCCCCCCCCCCCCGTCTCCCAAACCCCCCCCCCCCGTCTCCCAAACCCCCCCCCCCCCCGTCTCCCAAACCCCCCCCCCCGTCTCCCAAACCCCCCCCCCCGTCTCCCAAACCCCCCCCCCCGTCTCCCAAACTCCCCCCCCCGTCTCCCAAACTCCCCCCCCCGTCTCCCAAACTCCCCCCCCCCCGTCTCCCAAACTCCCCCCCCCCGTCTCCCAAACCCCCCCCGTCTCCCAAACCCCCCCCCCGTCTCCCAAACCCCCCCCCCCCGTCTCCCAAACCCCCCCCCCGTCTCCCAAACCCCCCCCCCGTCTCCCAAACCCCCCCCCCGTCTCCCAAACCCCCCCCCCCCGTCTCCCAAACCCCCCCCCCGTCTCCCAAACCCCCCCCCCGTCTCCCAAACCCCCCCCCCGTCTCCCAAACCCCCCCCCGTCTCCCAACCCCCCCCCCCCCCGTCTCCCAAACCCCCCCCCGTCTCCCAAACCCCCCCCCCGTCTCCCAAACCCCCCCCCCGTCTCCCAAACCCCCCCCCGTCTCCCAAACCCCCCCCCCGTCTCCCAAACACCCCCCCCCGTCTCCCAAACCCCCCCCGTCTCCCAAACCCCCCCCCGTCTCCCAAACCCCCCCCCGTCTCCCAAACCCCCCCGCCGTCTCCCAAACCCCCCCCCGCCTCCAACCCCCACCCCGTCTCCCAAACCCCCCCCCCGTCTCCCAAACCCCCCCCCCGTCTCCCAAACTCCCCCCCCCCCCCGTCTCCCAAACTCCCCCCCCCGTCTCCCAAACTCCCCCCCCCGTCTCCCAAACTCCCCCATGTCTCCCAAACCCCCCCCCATGTCTCCCAAACCTCCCCCCAAATCACCCAAACCCCCCCCCAAATCACCCAAACCCCCCCCCAATCTCCCAAATCCCCCCCCAATCTCCCAAATCCCCCCCCCAATCTCCCAAATCCCCCCCCCAATCTCCCAAATCCCCCCCCCAATCTCCCAAATCCTCCCCCCAATCTCCCAAATCCCCCCCCCAATCTCCCAAATCCCCCCCCCAATCTCCCAAATCCCCCCCCCAATCTCCCAAATCCCCCCCCCAATCTCCCAAATCCCCCCCCCAATCTCCCAAATCCCCTCCCAAATCCCCCCCCCAATCTCCCAAATCCCCCCCCAATCTCCCCAACCCCCCCAATCTCCCCAAACCCCAACCCCCCCCAATCTCCCCAAACCCCACCCCCCCATCTCCCCAAACCCCACCCCCCCCAATCTCCCCAAACCCCACCCCCCCCCAATCTCCCCAAACCCCACCCCCCCCAAATCTCCCCAAACCCCACCCCCCCCAAATCTCCCCAAACCCCACCCCCCCCAAATCTCCCCAAACCCCACCCCCCCCAAACCCCACCCCCCCCAAATCTCCCCAAACCACCCCCCCAAATCTCCCCAAACCACCCCCCCAAATCTCCCCAAACCACCCCCCCAAATCTCCCCAAACCCCCCCCCCAATCTCCCCAAACCCCCCCCCAATCTCCCAAACCCCCCCCCCCAATCTCCCAAACCCCCCCCCCCCCAATCTCCCAAACCCCCCCCCCAATCTCCCAAACCCCCCCCCCCCCAATCTCCCAAACCCCCCCCCCCAATCTCCCAACACCCCGTTCGTGCATTGCGCGTCCTGCACTTGGTTGGCGGGTTTGTGTGTTGCGCGTCCTGCACTGGTTGGCGGTTTGTGTGTTGCGCGTCCTGCACTGGTTGGCGGGTTCGTGTGTTGCGCGTCCTGCACTGGTTGGCGGGTTCGTGTGTTGCGCGTCCTGCACTGGTTGGCGGGTTCGTGTATTGCGTGTTCACTGGTTGGTGGGTTTGTGTATTGTGTGCGCTGCACTGGGTGGTGGGTTTGTGTATGGTGTGCTCTGCACTGGTTGGTGGGTTTGTGGTTTGTGTATGGTATGCTCTGCACTGGTTGGTGGGTTTGTGTATGGTGTGCTCTGCACTGGTTGGTGGGTTTGTGGTTTGTGTATGGTGTGCTCTGCACTGGTTGGTGGGTTTGTGGTTTGTGTATGGTATGCTCTGCACTGGTTGGTGGGTTTGTGTATGGTGTGCTGTGCACTGGTTGGTGGGTTTGTGTATGGTGTGCTGTGCACTGGTTGGTGGGTTTGTGTATGGTGTGCTCTGCACTGGTTGGTGGGTTTGTGTATGGTGTGCTCTGCACTGGTTGGTGGGTTTGTGTATGGTGTGCTCTGCACTGGTTGGTGGTTATACATGTTACAAGCTCTGTGCTGGCTGCAGTTTGGTGTACTGTGATCTCTGTGCTGGCCCTGCCTGTAACTTCTTCCTTTTTGCAGTTTTCCTACATGTGGCCGGAAAACTGGACCCCAATTCTGGTCCTGGCAAATGCTCGGAGCGGGAATAACATGGCCCAGCATCTGATGGGAGAATTCCGAACCATCCTTAATCCCATTCAGGTAACATTCCGGACACATGTGAGTTTCTTCATCAATAAGTTCATGAAAGGAAAGTCTATGTTCACACAGCACCTGGTCTGACCTCTGAACTTCACACATGATCAAGTTTGAAGTTTTGAATCACAGCAATGAAGGTGTAACTACAACAAAACAAAAACAGAATTACCTGGAAAAACTCAGCAGGTCTGGCAGCATCGGCAGAGAAGAAAAGAGTTGACGTTTCGAGTCCTCATGAGTAAATCATAGAGAAAGCTCCCCTGCTGCTCTTCCAATAGTAGCCCTGGGATTTATCGCTATCCTTTTAAGATACTCCTTAAACCTGAATCTTGGATCAAACCTTTGATCATCTGATCTAATATCTCCTTATGTGGTTTGGTGTTATTCTTGTTGCTGTTCAGGTAATGAGGAGGATTGATGAGGCTACCTGGATTTTAGCAATGCTTTTGACCAGGTCTCACATGGCAGACTGGTCAGAAAATTAAAATCTCATGGGATCCAAGGGAGAGTGGAAAGTCGGATCCATAAATTGTTTCAGTGACAGGAAACAGAGGGTAATGGTTGATGGGTGTTTTTGTGACTGGAAGGCTGTTTCCGTTTGGGTGTCAGGGAGCTCAGTACTGGGTCTCTTGCTGTTTGTGGTATATCAATGATTTAGACTTAAATGTTGGGGCATGATTAAGAAGTTTGCAGATGATACAATAATTGGTCATGTGTTTAATAATGAGGAAGAAAGCTGTAGACTGCAGGAAGACATCATGGACTGGTCAGGTGAGCAGATAAGAGACAAATAGAATTCAATCCAGAGAAGTGTGAGGTGATCGATTGGGGAGGATAAATAAGGCAAGGGAATGCACAATAAATGGAAGGATACTTGAAAGTGTTGAGGAAGAGAGAAACCTTTGAGTGCATGTCTACAGATACCTAAGGATACAGAAGGTACATAAGGTGGTTAAGCTGCATTACAGTCATTTCCTTTATTAGGTAAGGTGTAGAATATAAGAGCAGGGAGGTTATGTTGCAACTGTATAAAACACTAACTAGATCACAGCTTGTGTGTCGTGTACAGTTCTGGTCACTGAATTACAGGAAGGAGATGATTGCACTAGAGAGGATACAGAGGATGTTGCCAGGAAAGGAGAATTTTACCTATGAGGAAAGATTGACGCATAGACATTTACAGCACAGAAGGCGGCCATTCAGCCCATCGTGTCTGAACCAGACTATCCCTGATTAATCCGCGTTTCTCCAAGTGCAGATGTATTCTGTCCCTCAGAATTCTTTCTAGTAACTTCCGCACCGCCAAGGTTAGACTGACTGGCCTGTGATTTCCTGGTCTATCCTTTCCTCCCTTTTTTAATAATGGGACAATGTGAGCAGTCCTCTCGCACCTCACCTGTGGCCAGAGAGGATTTGAAAATTACTACCAGGGCCCCTGATATCTCTTCCCTTGCCTCCCTCAACAGCCTGGGATACATCTCATCCGGGCCTGAGGATTTATCCACTTTTAAGGCCGCTAAACCTTCAGCTAATACCTCCTCTCTCTCTCTCTGTTAATTTCCTCTAATATTTCACAGTCCTCCACCCTGATGTCTATACCTGCATTGTCCTTTTCCATTGTGAAGGCCGACCCAAAGTATTCATTGAGGACTGTACCCACATCTTCCGGGTCTTCACACAGATTACCCCTATGGTCCCTAATTGGCCCTTCTCTTTCCCTAGTTATTCTCTTGCTCTTTATATATTTTTTAAAAACCCTTTAGGTTTTCCTTTATTCTACCCACCAATGCTTTCTCATGCACTCTCTTAGCTTTCCTAGTTACCTTTTTAAGTTCCCCCCTGCGCTTTTTATACTCCTCTAGGGACTCTGCCATATTGAGCCCTCGGTATCTGCCATAAGCTTCTCTTTTTTTCTTAATCCTAACCTTTATGTCCCTTGACATCCAGGGTTCTCCAGACTTGGTTCCCCCCTCCGCCCTCTATGTCTTTACGGGAACATATTTGCCCTGTACTCTCGCTGTTTCCTCCTTGAATGCCTCCCACTGCTCTGACACAGTTTTATCTGCAAGTAGCTGCTCCCAGTCAATTTGGGCCAAATCGTATCTCATCTTCGTAAAATTAGCCTTTCCCTAGTTTAGAACTTTTATTCCCGGCCCAACCTTATCCTTTTCCATAGCTATCCTAAATCTAACTGAGTTATGGTCACTATCTCCAAAATGCTCCCCTACTGATACCACCTGCCTGGGCTCATTTTGAATATTAGGCACAGAACTTCCCCCTCCCTTGTTGGGCTTTCTATGTACTGGCTAAAAAAGTTCTCCTGGATGCAAATTAAAAATTTTGCTCCCTCCCTACCTTGCACACTAAAATTATCCCAGTTAATATTTGGGTAGTTAAAATCCCCTATTGTTACTGCCTCATCATTCTTACACTTCTCTGAAATTTGATTCCATATATGATCCTCTATCTCTCCCACCTAACAGTGTGGTTGCCCCTTTTGTGTTTTTTTACTTCTACCCATATGGCCTCATTTGATGATCCTTCCAGGATATCATCCCGCCTCACTGCTTTAATTGATCCCTTGATCAATATTGCAACCCCCCCACCATCCTCTTCTATTCCACTCACTGTCTCATCTGAATACCCTATAAGCAGGAATATTGAATGTCCCAGGGTCCTCCTCTCACACTCTCCTCTAGGTGCTGCTGACTGCCTGTCCCAGAGTCCTCCTCTCAAACTCTCCTCTAGGTGCTGCTGACCGCCTGTCCCAGGGCCCTCCTCTCACACTCTCCTCTAGGTGCTGCTGACCGCCTGTCCCAGGGCCCTCCTCTCACACTCTCCTCTAGATGCTGCTGACTGCCTGTCCCAGGGTCCTCCTCTCACACTCTCCTCTAGGTGCTGCTGCCGCCTGTCCCAGGGTCCTCCTCTCGCACTCTCCTCTAGGTGCTGCTGACTGCCTGTCCCAGTTGCCCCCAGTTGGCCTTGTCTGTGATGCCCACATCCCATGAAAGGATTAAAAAAAAAGTAGAAGATCCCAAGGTGTTTGAGGAGTGTTATCAAAAAGAAAACTCCGAATCAAATGAGATATTAGGGCAGCTGACCAAATATTTGGATAGACTGGGGTTGTTTTCTTTGGAACAGAAGAGGCAGAGTGAAGATTTGATTGAGGTGTATAAAATTAAGAGGGTTAGAGATAGGATAGGAAGGACCTAATACCCTTAGTAGAGAGGTGATAACTGGGGGCAGATATTTAAGGTAATTGGTAGAAAGATTAAGGGGGAGTTGAGGTGAATTTTTTTCACCCAGAGGGTGGTGAGATCTGGAATTCACTACCTGGAAGGTTGGTAGATGCAGAAACCCTCAGCAAACTTAAAAAACTACTTGAATATGCACTAGAGGTGCCGTCAACTACAGAGCTATGGATCAGGAGCTGGGAAGTGGGATTAGTAAGAGTCGCAGGTTCTTGTCTTGCACAGAGAAAATGGGCTGAAAGGCCACCTTCCAAGCAGCAAACTTACTACTTTTTTAACTGAGAGGGTTGATGGGCCCCAGTTTAATACCTCATCTGAAAGACTGCTCCCCCAAGAGTGCCCCACCTCCTCAGTACTGCACCTCAGACCACGCCACCTCCCCTCGGGCTAGGCCTGCCCCACACACACCCCCATCCCCCCAACCTCAGTTCTGACCCTCGGGTTGGACTGTGCCGTGCCTCCCACCCTCGGTTCTGACCCTAGGGCCGCGCTGCACCCCCTCGGTACTACACTGTGCGACTCAGCCTGGTTTGTAGGCTTGAGGGCCTGGAGTGTAACCTGAACACAACCTTGCGAGAGTGTTACCACTGAGCCACAGCTAACCCCTGCACAAACACCTACATTAGCAGCAGTGTCAGCACTGGCAACTGGAGCTGTGACAGCTGTGCAAGGCTGTGTGTACGTGAGAGATTGCAGAAAGGTCTGTAGCCTCAGTCCTGAACGATTATTGTTTCTCTTGGCAGGTTGTTGATCTTGACTCCTCGACTCCATACAAAGCTCTGCAGCTGTGCACACTTCTGCCAAACCACGCAGCCAGAGTGCTGGTGTGTGGTGGTGATGGGACAGTGGGCTGGGTGCTGGATGCCATTGATGAAATGAAATATAAGGTACTACAGAGTAAAGCTCCCACTACACTGTCCCCATCAAACACTCCCAGGACAGGTACAGCACGGGGATAGATACAGAGTAAAGCTCCCTCTACACTGTCCCCATCAAACATCCCAGGACAGGTACAGCACGGGGTTAGATACAGAGTAAAGCTCCCTCTACACTGTCCCCATCAAACACTCCCAGGGCAGGTACAGCACGGGGTTAGATACAGAGTAAAGCTCCCTCTAGGCTGTCCCCATCAAACACTCCCAGGACAGGTACAGCACGGGGTTAGATACAGAGTAAAGCTCCCACTACACCGTCCCCATCAAACACTCCCAGGACAGGTACAGCACGGGGTTAGATACAGAGTAAAGCTCCCTCTACACCGTCCCCATCAAACACTCCCAGGACAGGTACAGCACGGGGTTAGATACAGAGTAAAGCTCCCTCTACACTGTCCCCATCAAACACTCCTAGGACAAGTACAGCACGGGGTTAGATACAGAGTAAAGCTCCCGCTACACTGTCCCCATCAGACACTCCCAGGACAGGTACAGCACGGGGTTAGATACAGAGTAAAGCTCCCTCTACACTGTCCCCATCAAATACTCCCAGGACAGGTACAGCACGGGGTTAGATACAGAGTAAAGCTCCCTCTACACTGTCTCCATCAAACACTCCCAGGACAGGTACAGCACGGGGTTAGGTGCAGAGTAAAGCTCCATCTACATAGTCCCCATCAAACACTCCCAGGACAGGTACAGCATGGGGTTAGATACAGAGTAAAGCTCCCTCTACACTGTCTCCATCAAACACTCCCAGGACAGGTACAGCACGGGGTTAGGTGCAGAGTAAAGCTCCATCTACACAGTCCCCATCAAACACTCCCTGGACAGGTACAGCACGGGGTTAGATACAGAGTAAAGCTCCCGCTACACTGTCCCCATCAAACACTCCCAGGACAGGTACAGCACAGGGTTAGATATAGAGTAAAGCTCCCTCTACACTGTCCCCATCAAACACTCCCAGGACAGGTACAGCACGGGGTTAGATACAGAGTAAAGCTCCCTCTACACTGTCCCCATCAAACACTCCCAGGACAGGTACAACACGGGGTTAGATACAGAGTAAAGCTCCCTCTACACTGTCCCCATCAAACGCTCCCAGGACAGGTACAGCACGGGGTTAGATACAGAGTAAAGCTCCCTCAACACTGTCCCCATCAAACACTCCCAGGACAGGTACAGCACGGGGTTAGATACAGAGTAAAGCTCCCTCTACACCGTCCCCATCAAACACTCCCAGGACAGGTACAGCACGGGGTTAGATACAGAGTAAAGCTCCCTCTACACTGTCCCCATCAAACACTCCCAGGACAGGTACAGCACGGGGTTAGATACAGAGTAAAGCTCCCTCTACACCGTCCCCATCAAACACTCCCAGGACAGGTACAGCACGGGGTTAGATACAGAGTAAAGCTCCCTCTACACCGTCCCCATCAAACACTCCCAGGACAGGTACAGCACGGGGTTACATACAGATTAAAGTTCCCTCTACACTGTCCCCATCAAACACTCCCAGGACAGGTACAGCACAGGGCTACAAATTCAGTCTTGGCTAAATTAGTGATTAGTTTGCCACAGGCCATTGCTGAAACTCTGATTGGTGTCTTGTTATTGGCAACACCTGTTTCAGTCTATCACTAGCGGTTAAAGCTGATGTTCTCTTTGTTCAGGGACAGGACCAGTACATTCCACATGTGGCTATTCTCCCCCTTGGAACTGGGAATGACTTGTCCAACACTCTGGGCTGGGGAGCTGGATACGCTGGCGATGTTGCAGCAGAAGTGATTTTACAGAACGTTCTAGACGGTGACCCGATGCAGTTAGATCGGTGAGTTATGGTGAAGTATTGTGGTTAGATTGGCGAGTCAGAGCAGCAATGAGCATTTCTATTAAACCTTTAAATAAAGAGACCCCAAAATGCTTCTTTGGTCTAACCAGACAAAAGTGAACACTGCCAAGGGAAGGCATCTGGGGAGCAGTCACCAGCACTTTAGTCTCAGTTGGTCTTAAAGAGGGTCTGAAATGAACAGGTACGATGGAGGGATTTCGGAAGGGGCCTGAGTGAATTAAGAGATGGCTGCCAATCGATGGGTGAAGGAATGGGATGCACCAGAGGTCAGTGTTGGAGGAATAGAGTGTTCAGTAGGGTAAGTGGGCGTTGTGGGGAGGGGGGCAGGGTGGTCGGATGGGCAGTTTTGTAGGAATACAGCTGATTACAGAGGTGGGAGGGAGCAAGGCCAGGGAGGGATTTCAACCATGGGAGTGAGAAGCTGGGAGATCGACAGCAACAAAGTGGGGATGGGTGAAAGGGACTTAGTGCAAGATTGTGTTCGGGCAACAGAGTTTTGGATGAACTGAAACTTCTGAGGAATGAGAGATTGGCTTTGGGAGCAGCTAGTTTAATAGTAGATGAGAGGCAGAAGTGGAGATGGACAAGTAAATGAATTGGGGTGTAGGAGAGAGACAGCGCTCTTGATACTTCACATGCGTAGGGCACTGTGTGCAAGCCTGTGCTGTTCATCTACAATGGGGTGAGTGTTTCTCAGGCGTAATGCAGCTGTGTTTTCAGAACTGTCACCCTGTATATGTATCTGCTCGTGAATGAACTCTCTGAACACTGGAATCATTTCAGCTCCCATGTCCACTCCTCACACAATGCTCCTTGAACACATCTCATAGTGACTTGTGTTTGGGATCAGCCTTTTGTTCTATTGAGACCACAGGCCAGCATGTGCATCTGGGTTGAAAGGAACGGGACAAAAAGGTGGATTAAATCAGGAAAGTTGAGTTTTAAAAGTTGAGGAGGGATGGAAGACAAAGAAACGAGGAGTTCATTGGCTTTGAGTTCTTGGGCAAGATGGAACTGGAGTATGTGTGAGGTGAAACTCTATGTAGGATTGGGGAGAGTGTGCTATTAGGAGGTAGGAGAGAGAATCAGAGGGACCCATGTCTAGTAGTGTGAGGCTGGGTATTACATACCAATCAGGCTAGTGACACCCACGTCCCAAGAGTGAATATTAAAAAAGGAAAGAAGGTTATTTACCCCAATCAGACAGTTTTTCTAGTAATAGGGCAATGCTGGAAATATTCAGCCAGTTAGGCAAGATCTGAGAGAGAGAGAGTTAACATTTCAGCTCGATGGCTTTTATCAGTATTTATGGTCACTCTGTGGGTGCAGGTTGCAAGGACTGAGATGTGATTTCAACCTGTGACCTCGAAGTTGAAAGTCAAGTTCCTCAGCCTCTGGGGAGCACCCGGTAGCTCTGGGATCTATGAATAAGGTCACAGTGAAATTCACAGCTTTGAGAAGGTGCAAATTCACAGAGTTAAAATCCAAGGGTGAGGAAATATTGCGGGATAAAGACTGAGTGTATTTACAATATGGATTGAATTTTCCCAATATCCCCACAGGTGGAGAGTGCGAGTGACAAAAGGATTTTACAGTTTCCACAGGCCCAAGGTAATGTTTGTCAACCCCAAGCTCACTGTCACACACAGTGCCCACCCACCCTGCACCTCTCCAACTTCAACCCCTGACCCCATATCCACCCCCCAGCTTCAACCCACCCCCTTGCTCCCATCCTCCCCTGATGGTGCTGACTGTCCCTTCCCCTCCACACACTGAGTGCCTCTGAGCTGCAGCACTGGCTTGGCATGCGGTGCAGAATGGGCTGTGGCTGCCTCTTGGTGTAAATGCTGTATTGCGCTGTCTATGATTATGTTCATGTTCTGTGTTCCCAATCTGGTCTTTTTCTTCCTTCCCAGATTTTCTCAATGAACAATTATTTCTCGGTTGGCCCAGATGCTCTTATGGCTTTAAACTTCCACGAATGCAGGCAGCATAGTCCATTTCTCTTCTCCAATCGGATTATTAATAAGGTGAGTGTGAACATTCAGTTGTCTGAATCAGGAGCCTGACGATGAGACTGAATCACAGTGTGAGCCTCTTCACTGTTTGGTAAGAGTTACCAGCAATGTGCCAGTGCCTGTGCCTTCTCAAAGCCGACTGTGGCTATAGAAACCCTTGGAGAGGGCTGTTCAGTGTAGAGGGAGCATTACTCTGTATCTAACCTCGTGCTGTACCTGTCCTGGGAGTGTTTGATGGGGACAGTGTAGCGGGAGCTTTACTCTGTATCTAACCCCGTGCTGTACCTGTCCTGAGAGGGTTTGATTGGGACAGTGTAGAGGGAGCTTTACTCTGTATCTAACCCCGTGCTGTACCTGTCCTGGGAGTATTTGATGGTGACAGTGTAGAGGGAGATTTACTCTGTATCTAACCCTGTGCTGTACCTGTCCTGAGAGGGTTTGATGGGGACAGTGTAGAGGGAGCTTTACTCTGTATCTAACCCCGTGCTGTACCTGTCCTGGGAGTGTTTGATGGGGACAGTGTAGAGCGAGGTTTACTCTGTATCTAACCCCGTGCTGTACCTGTCCTGGGAGTGTTTGATGGGGACAGTGTCGAGGGAGCTTTACTCTATATCTAACCCTGTGCTGTACCTGTCCTGGGAGTGTTTGATGGGGACAGTGTAGAGGGAGCTTTACTCTGTATCTAATCCTGTGCTGTACCTGTCCTGGGAGTGTTTGATGGAGACAGTGTAGAGGGAGCTTTACTCTGTATCTAACCCCGTGCTGTACCTGCCCTGGGAGTGTTTGATGGGGACAGTGTAGAGGCAGCTTTGCTCTGTATCTAACCCCGTGCTGTACCTGTCCTGGGAGTGTTTGATGGGGACAGTGTCGAGGGAGCTTTACTCTGTATCTAACCCCGTGCTGTACCTGCCCTGGGAGTGTTTGATGGGTCAGTGTAGAGGGAGCTTTACTCTGTATCTAACCCCGTGCTGTACCTGTCCTGGGAGTGTTTGATGGGCACGGTGTAGAGGGAGCTTTACTCTGTATCTAATCCCGTGCTGTACCTGTCCTGGGAGTGTTTGATGGGGACAGTGTAGAGGGAGCTTTACTCTGTATCCAACTCCGTGCTGTACCTGCCCTGGGAGTGTTTGATGGGGACGGTGTAGAGGGAGCTTTACTCTATATCTAACCCCGTGCTGTACCTGTCCTGGGAGTGTTTGATGGGGACAGTGTAGATGGAGCTTTACTCTGTATCTAACCCCGTGCTGTACCTGTCCTGGGAGTGTTTGATGGGGACAGTGTAGAGGGAGCTTTACTCTGTATCTAACCCTGTGCTGTACCTGTCCTGGGAGTGTTTGATGGGGACAGTGTAGAGGGAGATTTACTCTGTATCTAACCCTGTGCTGTACCTGTCCTGAGAGGGTTTGATGGGGGTAGTGTAGAGGGAGCTTTACTCTGTATCTAACCCCGTGCTGTACCTGTCCTGGGAGTGTTTGATGGGGACAGTGTAGAGGGAGCTTTACTCTGTATCTAACCCCGTGCTGTACCTGCCCTGGGAGTGTTTGATGGGGACAGTGTAGAGGGAGCTTTACTCTATATCTAACCCCGTGCTGTACCTGCCCTGGGAGTGTTTGATGGGGACAGTGTAGAGGGAGCTTTACTCTGTATCTAACCCCGTGCTGTACCTGTCCTGGGAGTGTTTGATGGGGACAGTGTAAAGGGAGCTTTACTCTGTATCTAACCCTGTGCTGTACCTGTCCTGTGAGTGTTTGATGGGGACAGTGTAGAGGGAGCTTTACTCTGTATCTAACCCCGTGCTGTACCTGTCCTGGGAGTGTTTAATGGGGACGGTGTAGAGGGAGCTTTACTCTGTATCTAACCCCGTGCTGTACCTGTCCTGGGAGTGTTTGATGAGGACAATGTAGAGGGAGCTTTACTCTGTATCTAACCCCGTGCTGTACCTGTCCTGGGAGTGTTTGATGGGGACGGTGTAGAGGGTGCTTTACTCTGTATCTAACCCCGTGCTGTACCTGTCCTGGGAGTGTTTGATGGGGACAGTGTAGAGGGAGCTTTACTCTATATCTAACCCTGTGCTGTTCCTGTCTTGAGAACAACTGTCTAGCAGCAATGTCAGGACGGAATATTGGAAGAGGACTGTGGTAAAGGTGATGTTATGTGCTGCAAGCTGTGTGATCTGATCAGTGTCTGTGTAACATGTGAACTGCTCATTAAAACACTCCATGAACACCCTGTATTTTAGCAGCAGAGCAGAGAGGGAATGTGTTACTCCGGACTCCACAGTTCTCGGAAGGCTGGAGGCTGATTGACATATATTTCTGCACTGATCCCAAACCTGGGAGTCTCCTATAAAAACAGAAAATGCTGGAAAAACTCAGCGGGTCTAGCAGCAGCAGTGGCGAGAGAAACAGAGTTAGCGTTTTGATTCCATATGTCTCCTCTTGAGAAGAAGAAAAGTCTGAAGAAGAGCCATATGGAATCAAAACGTCAACTCTGTTTCTCTCTCCACAGATGTTGCCAGGCCTGAGTTTTTCCAGCATTTTCTATTTTCATTTCCGATTTGCAGCATCTGCAGGATTTTGCTTTTACCTGGGGGTCTCATGTTGCTTTTCTCTGTTTTGAAAAGGCTGTTTATTTCTTCTATGGGACCAGAGACTGTTTAGTTCAAGCCTGCAAGGACCTGGATCAGAAGATTGAGGTGAGTCCCGCTGCCTGGCTCCATCTGCACTGTGATTTCACCAGGCTCTCATTGCCCAACGGACCCTTATCGCAAAGCTTGTATTAACCAAAAGGGTAGATTTGGTCACGATGGGGTGGGGGCAGGTTCAGTGATGTTCTTGGGAGGGCTGGTTCAGTGTTGACGGGTGCAAAGCGAGGGTATTTTGGGCATTAAATTGAGGCCTATTGAATGTGAAAGGTTCCATGTCCATATTGGAAGAAATGCCAGGGAATTCCACCCAGCCTCCTGGCCAATCTTTATCGAACCAACATCACTAAAACAGATGATCTGCTCTCTATCACAGTGCTGTTTCTGGGAGCTTGTTTGTAAATTGGCTGCTGCTGTTCCTGCAACAATGACCACACTGAAATAAACACTTCATTGGCTGGTAAGAGCTCTTGGACATCCTAAGAGTGCAAGTCGATTTCTAGAAATGTGAATTGATTTGTTTTATCGAAGAGACGAGGCAGAGGGTCCCTGAATCTTTTCAGTTAGTGCGCTCACTCCATGGCTACCCCACCCCACCCCCCCAGTAATTCCTCCTTCCTGTCACTGTCACTGTGTGGTTAACATTACCTCTGTCTCTCTCGATCCTTCATTCTTTGCTCTTCCCCCCACACAGTTGGAGCTGGATGGGGAACAGATCTCTCTGCCGAAGCTGGAGGGGATTATCGTTCTGAACATTGCTTACTGGGGAGGGGGCTGTCGGCTTTGGGAAGGCACAGGGGACAAACCTTACCCCCTCGCCAGGTAAGATCCACTTTAACCAGCTTAAGCAGATACTGTGAAGAGCACATAGATCAAAAATTCCCCAGATCAGGAGCTGGGATCCTGCTGTTTGGGGGTGTGGAAGGAAACCCTGAGTACACATGTAAAGATAACTTCAAGAGTCAGCACCTTCAGGGGAGGGGAAGGGAGAGAGTCAGTGCCTTCAGGGGAGGGGGAGGGAGAGAGTCAGCACCTTCAGGGGAGGGGGGAGAGAGAGAGTCAGCACCTTCAGGGGAGGGGGAGGGAGAGTCAGCACCTTCAGGGGAGGGGGAGGGAGAGAGTCAGCACCTTCAGGGGAGGGGGAGGGAGAGAGTCAGCACCTTCAGGGGAGGGGGAGGGAGAGAGTCAGCACCTTCAGGGGAGGGGGAGAGAAGAGAATCAGCACCTTCAGGGGAGGGGGGAGGGAGAGAGTCAGCACCTTCAGGGGAGGGGGAGAGAGAGAGTCAGCACCTTCAGGGGAGGGGGAGAGAGAGTCAGCACCTTCAGGGGAGGGGGAGAGAAGAGAATCAGCACCTTCAGGGGAGGGGGGAGGGAGAGAGTCAGCACCTTCAGGGGAGGGGGAGAGAGAGAGTCAGCACCTTCAGGGGAGGGAGAGAGAGAGTCAGCACCTTCAGGGGAGGGGGGAGGGAGAGAGTCAGCACCTTCAGGGGAGGGGGAGAGAGAGAGTCAGCACCTTCAGGGGAGGGAGAGAGAGAGTCAGCACCTTCAGGGGAGGGGGAGGGAGAGAGTCAGCACCTTCAGGGGAGGGGGAGAGAGAGTCAGCACCTTTAGGGGAGGGGGAGGGAGAGAGTCAGCACCTTCAGGGGTGGGGGAGGGAGAGAGTCAGCACCTTCAGGGGAGGGGGAGGGAGAGAGTCAGCACCTTCAGGGGTGGGGGAGGGAGAGAGTCAGCACCTTTAGGGGAGTGGGGGGAGAGAGTCAGCACCTTTAGGGGAGTGGGGGGAGAGAGTCAGCACCTTCAGGGGAGGGGGAGAGAGAGAGTCACCCTGAGTCAGTTCCTGGAATATGGGGTGAATCGGTATTGAGGGAACGGAGTCAGGGTTGCGGTTAGAGGTGATGGATTCTGTCTTGTTTGATCAAAGTTGCTGGCTGCTCAGGATTGGGCATTGGGCAAATAACTGGTCGCAAAGAGCAAATCTGGGCATTAAATTTGTATGTTTAATATCTCTAAGAAAAGCTGTGCTACAAATGGTGCAGCATTGAAATGGGAGAGAGAACTGGATCGAGCAGGGCACTGAGTCGGAATAACAAAATGATGCTACTTGGAGACTAATTCCCCCCAGTCATTGATTAGGACAGGCAAAGAATAAACAGATGAAGGGAATTGGATTGTGTAAACTATGTACAGAACTCTGGAATTAATCAGCATGTTAATCGACCACAAGGGGAGAGGTAAATACATTGAAAAGTTTTGTTGCAGCACAATGGATCAAGTAGAGAAATTAAATATGGTTAAGGATGTCGGGAATAGTGACCATAATATGATGAGATTCAAGATCTAATTAAAAGCAGCAAAATGTTTGTGCAAAAACGTACACGGATTGGAAATAGACTTTTCAAAAGTTAAAGATTGAGTTAAATACCAGGAAATGGAAAGAGGATCTATCAATGTGATTTTAAAAGGTTCTAAAGGTGCAGAATATCCACTTTATTTTAAAAAACTTCAATTTCAGTAATGTGTGGGTAAATGAAGGGGTTAGGAATAAATTAAAATCACAGGTGCAGCAATAGGAATGATATAAATATGAGTGAGAGAAATAAACAGCATGGTTAGAAATACAATAAAGACAGCATGAAGGGAATATGAAGAGAGAATCATTGTTAGCTGTATTCTACAGTAAAAAGGAGAATTTGTAATGTGATATGGGAGCTGGGGGAGTGGGTTAGCAGCAGAGTCAGTTGAAATAAATTGTGAGAATTCATTAAGCTGAAATCTGGCTGACAATGTCATTGGAGTTCAGCAGAGGGTACCTCTGGATAGCGTGATACCCTTCCATGTTCCGGGGTTTTGAGGTCAGAGTCTGGGTCACATTAATCGCAGGTCTTTAATTCAGTTGCAAAATGTTGGTTTAATGACATCTCGACAATGAATTTCTTCACTCTGGGAAAAACCCAGCAGCATTATGGTATAGTTAAAGCTGATCCAGCGGCTAACGTTACCCCTTACCTGGACTCTCTTAACCCTATCAATTCTGCTAATGTATTTACTCCCTGGTGGTTCCTAATTTCTGGCCCCGAGCAGGGGAGGGGTTGAGTGACCGTTCCCCCGAAGTGGGAGGGGCTGAGTGACCAGCCCCGGAAGCGGGTGGGGTTGAGTGACTGGCCCTGAAGTGGGAAGGGCTGAATGACCAGCCCCTGAAGGGGGTGGGGTTGAGTGACCGGCCCCCGAAGAGGGAGGGGCTGAATGATCAGCCCCTGAAGGGGGTGGGGTTGAGTGACCGGCCCCCGAAGAGGGAGGGGCTGAATGACCAGCCCCTGAAGGGGGTGGGGTTGAGTGACCGGCCCCCGAAGAGGGAGGGGCTGAGTGACCAGCCCCGGAAGGGGGTGGGGTTGAGTGACTGGCCCTGAAGTGGGAGGGGCTGAGTGACCAGCCCCGAAGGGGGTGGGGTTGAGTGACTGGCCCTGAAGTGGGAGGGGCTGAGTGACCAGCCCCGAAGGGGGTGGGGTTGAGTGACCGGCCCTTGAAGTGGGAGGGGCTGAGTGACCAGCCCCGGAAGGGGGTGGGGTTGAGTGACTGGCCCTGGGATGGGTGGGAGAATGACGGTGGGGATTGTATGATCCTAGACCAGACCCCTAAGTTTTTGTTAAGATCCGGTTAGGGACCGTCAATGTTTTGTTTTAAGTGGACAGCGTTTGAGATTCCAGACACTCGCTCAGTGAATAAAGCCGCAAGATTCCACGGGTTTTGAACAAATAAAAATAATCTTTACTTTGCAAGTTCAGAAAGATAAAACAATTCACAATATCTATCTTATACTCTAACATTCAGGGTTAATATAAGGTACATGTGAATTCACAGGCAAACTGTGGCCAAACACACCACATTACACAATAAAAAACATGCCACCAAGAAAGTTTCCATGGATTTCTCAACAACCCACCCAGATGTAAGTAACACTGTGAGTCAACCAATCTCACAAACTCTGTCTCTCTCACGGGAGATTCCAGTCTTTACCTTTGAAGATCTCGCCTTGGAATTCTCTCCAAAAGTCACTCCAGCTCGGGCAACCCAAGTGACTGTCCACCTCGCAGGGTTTCAATCTCGTCTCCCACCACTCCATTCCTGTGGATTTCCAAATCTGTACTCGGCACCAACTCACAAGCACAATGTCATCTCTTCGGCCACACCAAGTGGAATGCACCTGCTTCAAAGGGTTACCTTTGGCCCAGTGGCCTGCAGCATGAAATCACCAACTTTCTGCTGTCTCCTTCGATTGCCAGGGCTTCTCCTGAGCCCTCACCGCTTAGCCTGCCAACTGCAGCCCATTTTTTGCCTGGAGCCACTTTCTCTGCTCCTCCCTCCTCTTAACTGGGACATTTCCCTGCCCTTACTTGGACTCTTTCTGATTATGGCACTCTGCTCCTGGGTCACATGACTGGGGTTTTTTTGCTATCTCTTTTTCTCCGCTTCACACAGGTTCCCTGAGAATTCAAACGCTGTGCTGTGTATGCGCAGCTCCCTCCTGGAGCAGGCACCTTGATCAAACGCTGTGTAGTGTATGTGCCTCCCACTCCGGGTCTGTGCAGGTGCCCTGATCAAACGCACTGCTGCATACGCGCAGCCCGCTCCCGGTCTGTGGAGGTGTGGAAACTTGCTAGGAGTTGTAGTTCCCAATCTTCTGATGCCGACGTAAAATCTGGATCTCACAACAGGGTTCAGGTGAGGCGCTGATTTTCAGTCAATTTCATAAACCTGCTGCCAAATCGGACAAGGGACTGGGAGCAGGAAAGGAAAGAATTGAAAATGGGGTCCTGGCTCTCCCTGGAGCAGCTGTATTGGGGAGTACTGTGTTCAGTCCTGGACACATACCTCAGGAGGGATAAGAACATAAGTAGAAGCAGGAGTAGGCCATTCGGCCCCTTGAGCCTGCTCTGCCATTCTGTACATTTCCTTGATGTGAACTGCACTTTCCCACTTGATCTTCATATTCCTTATTTTGGTCTTGGAGAGGGTGCAGCACAGATTCATCATAGTGATACTGGGGCCAAAGGGATTAAACTCTTAACAACATTACATAGACAGCACTTGTCTGCCAGATTATAGAAGATTAAGGGGTAATCTAATTGAGGCGTTTAAGCTGATTAAAGGATTTGATAAGGTTGATAGGAACTAATTGCTCTGGGTTTTGGGTGGTGAGTTGGGTAGTCTAGAACAAGGGGGTAGAACCTTCAAATTCAAGTCAGGCCGTTCAGGGGTGATCTCAGGAAGCACTTCCTCACACAAAGGGGAGGAGAAATCATTAAAAGGTGGTTGAGACTGGAAGGGGTCAATTGAAAATTTCAGAAGTGACATTGAAGAAGTTTTGTGAAAGTTAAAATAGTGGGACAGCAATCACATTGTGACACGAAGGATGAGATTTCAACTCATTCAAAACCCACCCACCCATACAGTTCAGTTCAGCCCTAAGCATCGTCCAGTGATGCGGATTCGTGTACATCAGGCCTTGGACTCCACTGGGACCTCACCAGATAGTGATGAGGAAGTGTATGGACCGTAGTGGTATCTGCAGTCCAGGCAATTCAGAGGCTCGGTGTGGTGAGGCTTTGCCTCTTTTTATATATATTCATTTATGGGATGTGGGCTTTGCTGGCTGGGACAGCATTTATTGCCCATCCCTAGTTGCCCTTGAGAAGGTGGTGGTGAGCTGCCTTCTTGAGCCGCTGCAGTCCATGTGGTGTAGGTACACCCACAGTGCTGTTAGGGAGGGAGTTCCAGGATTTTGACCCAGCGACGGTGAAGGAACGGCCGATATATTTCCAAGTCAGAATGGTGAGTGACTTGGAGGGGAACTTCCAGGTGGTGGTGTTCCCATGTGCCTGCTGCCCTTGTCCTTCTAGATGGGTTTGGAAGGTGCTGTCTAAGGAGCCTTGGTGAATTCCTGCAGTGCATCTTGTAGATGGTACACACGCTGCTGCTACTGTGTGTCGGTGGTGGAGGGAGTGAATGTTTGTGCATAGGGTGCCAATCAAGCGGGCTGCTTTGTCCTGGATGGTGTCAAGCTTCTTGAATGTTGTGGGAACTGCACTCATCAGGGAAGTGGGGAGTATTCCATCACATTCCTGACTTGTGCCTTGTAGATGGTGGACAGGCTTTGGGGAGTCAGGAAGTGAGTTACTCATCGTGCTACATGGCTAGTCCAGTTCACTTTCTGGTCAATGGTAATCCCCAGGATGTTGATAGTGGGGGATTCAGTGATGGTAATGCCATTGAACATCAAGGGGCGATGGTTAAATTCTCTCTTGTTGGAGATGGTCATTGCCTGGCACTTGTGTGGCGTAAATGTTATTTACCACTTCTCAGCCCAAGCCTGGATATTGTCCAGGTCTTGCTGCATTTGGACATGGACTGCTTCAGTATCTGAGGAGTCACAAATGGTGAACATCCCCACTTCTGACCTTATGATGGAAGGAAGGTCATTGATGAAGCAGCTGAAGGTGGTTGGGCTGAGGACACTACCCTGAGGAACTCCTGCAGTGATGTCCTGGAACTGAGGTGACTGACCTCCAACAACCACAACCATCTTCCTTTGTGCTGGGTATGACTCCAACCAGCAGAGAGTTTTCCCCCTGATTCCCATTGACTCCAGTTTTGCTGGGGCTCCTTGATGCCACACTCGGTCAAATGCTGCCTTGATGTCAAGGGCAGTCACTCTCACCTCACCTCGCGAGTTCAGCTCTTTTGTCCATGTTTGAACCAGAACAGGAAATTAGGATTTGGAAGAATGACTCTCTTTCTTTCTATTTCTCTCTTTGCTTCTCTATCCCTTTTTTTCTCTCTCTTTTTCTCCCTCTCTCCTACCCACCCTCTCCCTTTTGCTCTCGCTCTTCCTTTACCTCTTTCACTCGTTCTCTCCCACTCTCTTTTTCACTCGTTCTCTCCCTCTCTTTCTTCGTTCTCTCCCTCTCTTTCTTCGTTCTCTCCCTCTCTCTTTCGCTTGTTCTCTCCCTCTCTCTCTTACGCTCGTTCTCTCCCTCTCTCTCTTTCGCTCGTTCTCTCCCTCTCTCTCTTTCGCTCGTTCTCTCCCTCTCTCTCTTTCGCTCGTTCTCTCCCTCTCTCTCTTTCGCTCGTTCTCTCCCTCTCTCTCTTTCGCTCGTTCTCTCCCTCTCTCTCTTTCGCTCGTTCTCTCCCTCTCTCTCTTTCGCTCGTTCTCTCCCTCTCTCTCTTTCGCTCGTTCTCTCCCTCTCTCTCTTTCGCTCGTTCTCTCCCTCTCTCTCTTTCGCTCGTTCTCTCTCTTTTGTCCATTCTCAACAAGTAGTTGAAATCTCATTTTCTTGCCTTGTTTGCTGACTCTTCAACCCTTTTCCTTTATCCACCTCTCCAATCTAATCTTCAACATTGCTGTTGATTGGCTAGCTTAGTATGATCTTGGACGATGTTAGAACAGAAACAATTTATTTTCTAAAGTGCCATGAGAGTGAGCCGATGATGGGAAATGCTGATTGCACAAGGGTTACTGATGACTTTCAGTGGTCACATAGTGACAGACGAGGACACACGTCAAGAGACTATCTCAGATGTGTCGTCATCCTTGATTTCCACACTCACCAGTCAAAACAGGTTATGAGGAGACTGACTGCTGACACTTTTAGAGCAACAACACAGCAGCGAGGTCAGGATAGCATGGAATATTCCAGAATGAGGAAGACCCCCAGATTTAATAAAGGACGGACTGGACAGGAAGAATCATTGGGACCGCCAGGGGTTTTTATGTCTTTTATATTCCAGTCCTTTGCATTCAGAATCAGAACAAGCACAGGTTTAGGCCAAGGGTGGGTTTAATTGGACCAGCCATTCATCAGCCTCCATCATCATTACAAAAGCAAAATACAGCAAATGCTGGAAATGCTCATCAGGTGAGGCAGCACCTGTGGAGAGAAACACCGATTTGCGGACCTTTCATTGGAACAGGCCTGCATTCTGTCCTTTAATGCTCATTTTGATCAAACTATTTATAATTAAACAGCAACAACTTAGGGTACTTTTGGGAAGCAGGTTTTTAGTGGTTCACAGTTGGGAGTTTTCCAGCTGCTGGAGACAGTGTCAGTGCCCCGGGTGACAGATTTCCATCAGAATTAGAATGGCTGCTACTGAGATTTCAAAATCAAAAAGTTGACACAAGTCTATGGACAGTTCACAAATACTTCCCTTGAACTCTGAAATGTTAATGTTAGGAGGATATCCTCTTATTTAGTGGTACCTGTATTTTTGACTGCTTCAATGTATTCAGGTCAGTTTATTCTCTGCCCCTTAAACTGAATCTATTTCCCTTGCAGTCACAGTGATGGTCTGTTGGAAGTGGTTGGTGTTTATGGCTCATTCCATTGTGCACAAATCCATGTGAAACTGGCTAACCCGGTGCGTCTGGGCCAGGCACACACAGTCAGAGTAAGTGCACCACCCTCAGATGGGAAAAAACATCATCCAAAGTTCCTTCTCCTGATAACTGACTCCTTACTGGAAGTGGCTTGTGGTGGGGAGGGGGTGTTCCTGGTGTGTCTCTGGGGGGGTTACAGGGTGAGGCAGTTTTTTGGGGGGGGGGTACGGGTAGGGGCAGTTTTTTGGGGGGTAATGGGGTGGGGCAGTTTTTTGGGGGTAATGGGGTGGGGCTGTTTTTTGGGGGTAATGGGGTGGGGCAGTTTATTGGGGGTAGGGCAGTGTTTTGAGGGGTAATGGGGTGGGGCAGTGTTTTTTGGGGGTGGGTACAGGGTGGGGCAGTTTTTGGGAGGTAATGGGGTGGGGCGGTGTTTTTTGGGGGTGGGTACAGGGTGGAGCAGTTTTTGGGGGGTAATGGGGCGGGGCAGTTTATTGGGGGTAATGGGGTGGGGCGGTGTTTTTTGGGGGTGGGTACAGGGTGGGGCAGTTTTTGGGGGGTAATGGTGCTGGCGTGTTGTTTGCCCGAGGGGTCATCACTGTTTGCCCTCTTTCTCCCAGCTGATCCTGAAGAACTCAGCCATGCCTATGCAGGTGGATGGTGAGCCCTGGGTTCAGGGGCCCTGTACAGTTGTGATCACTCACAAAACCCACGCACTGATGATTTCACCACCAAGCGAGCAACTGGAGGATGATGTCCCGAGAGTGACTGAGCCAGAGCAGGACCGAGAGGAAAATTAACGATCCGGATATTGGGATCTGAGATCCGGATATTGGGATCTGAGGATACCATGCAGGCTGCTTTGCTGGTGGGGCCTCTCTCAGAACTGAGGAAGATTCTCTTCACCAGGGTGACTTGCTCATCTCGGCTTGACGGCTGATTGTCGTGAAGAGACTACAGCTGGGAGCTATCAGACTCTTCAATCCTGGGGAGGAACCCACTCCCTGTGACATGATGGAGCGACATTGGAGACTCCGATTGGGTGCACTGCTGAAGTCATCTGCTCAGCTCTTTCTGTAGCTGCTCAATGGTTCAATTCAGCACATTCCCCCAGCCTCCAGTGCATTTCCCTGTGACAGATGCCATACTCCCTTTCACCCTTTCAAATGACTGAGAAGAGGAACAAACAGGCTGAGAATCCAGAACAGACTGGCTCATACATGGGTCATTATTGAGAATCTGGGCTCTGGGCGGGTCCGTACTGATAGGGGGAAATCACCATTTGCTGCTCCAACAGTCCAAAATCAATCTCAGCCCAATTCTTCATCAGCATCTGCTGCAGATATAACCAGCACCCTCCCAGTGTCCCCAATTACATCACTAACCACACACCGGCAGATATAACCAGCACCCTCCCAGTGTCCCCAATTACATCACTAACCACACACCGGCAGATATAACCAGCACCCTCCCAGTGTCCCCAATTACATCACTAACCACACACCGGCAGATATAACCAGCACCCTCCCAGTGTCCCCAATTACCTCACTAACCACACACCGGCAGATATAACCAGCACCCTCCCAGTGTCCCCAATCACCTCACTAACCACACACTGGCAGATATAACCAGCACCCCCTCAGTTTCCCCGATTACCTCACTAACCACACACTGGCAGGTATAACCAGCACCCTCCCAGTGTCCCCAATTACCTCACTAACCACACACTGGCAGATATAACCAGCACCCTCCCACGTGCTGTACCTGTCCTGGGAGTGTTTGATGGGGACAGTGTAGAGGGAGCTTTACTCTGTATCTAACCCCGTGCTGTACCTGTCCTGGGAGTGTTTGATGGGGACAGTGTAGAGGGAGCTTTACTCTGTATCTAACCCCGTGCTGTACCTGCCCTGGGAGTGTTTGATGGGGACAGTGTAGAGAGAGCTTTACTCTGTATCTAACCCCGTGCTGTACCTGTCCTGGGAGTGTTTGATGGGGACGGTGTAGAGGGAGCTTTACTCTGTATCTAACCCCGTGCTGTACCTGCCCTGGGAGTGTTTGATGGGGACAGTGTAGAGGGAGCTTTACTCTGTATCCAACCCCGTGCTGTACCTGTCCTGGGAGTGTTTGATGGGGACAGTGTAGAGAGAGCTTTACTCTGTATCTAACCCCGTGCTGTACCTGTCCTGGGAGTGTTTGATGGGGACAGTGTAGAGGGAGCTTTACTCTGTATCTAA
The DNA here is from genome assembly GCF_964194155.1 of Cetorhinus maximus. Classification (NCBI taxonomy): domain Eukaryota; kingdom Metazoa; phylum Chordata; class Chondrichthyes; order Lamniformes; family Cetorhinidae; genus Cetorhinus; species Cetorhinus maximus. Next base: position 25,532 of record NW_027598125.1, read on the forward strand.
CCCCGTGCTGTACCTGTCCTGGGAGTGTTTGATGGGGACAGTGTAGAGGGAGCTTTACTCTGTATCTAACCCCGTGCTGTACCTGTCCTGGGAGTGTTTGATGGGGACAGTGTAGAGGGAGCTTTACTCTGTATCTAACCCCGTGCTGTACCTGTCCTGGGAGTGTTTGATGGGGACAGTGTAGAGGGAGCTTTACTCTGTATCTAACCCCGTGCTGTACCTGTCCTGGGAGTGTTTGATGGGGACAGTGTAGAGGGAGCTTTACTCTGTATCTAACCCCGTGCTGTACCTGTCCTGGGAGTGTTTGATGGGGACAGTGTAGAGGGAGCTTTACTCTGTATCTAACCCCGTGCTGTACCTGTCCTGGGAGTGTTTGATGGGGACAGTGTAGAAGGAGCTTTACTCTGTATCTAACCCCGTGCTGTACCTGTCCTGGGAGTGTTTGATGGGGACAGTGTAGAAGGAGCTTTACTCTGTATCTAACCCCGTGCTGTACCTGTCCTGGGAGTGTTTGATGGGGACAGTGTAGAAGGAGCTTTACTCTGTATCTAACCCCGTGCTGTACCTGCCCTGGGAGTGTTTGATGGGGACAGTGTAGAGGGAGCTTTACTCTGTATCTAACCCCGTGCTGTACCTGCCCTGGGAGTGTTTTTATTGGGTATTGCTGCTGTCACTATTGAGGTATATTATCTCGGCGTATGGAATTTACCATAAGCAGAGTGAAGTTCCCATCCCCTCTCCCCTACTGTCCAGCTTAGTTGATCTAGTTGATGGGTTCCTCCTGCTTCCCTCACATTGGTTATTCTCCAGCTGAGCAGAGGCTGCCTTGATTTTAAGTTGCCTCTTCCCCTGACTCCCATTCTGGTTTTGAAGTTATTGTTTTGTGGTTTATTGTTTATTTCTGCTCTTGCTGTATTTGCACTGGTTTTGGACCTTGTCGAGTCTTTGCACTGTGGCTGTTTACTGTGACCCTTGTTACTGGTTAATCCAGTGTCTTTTATTTAAGGAATCTGTATTGCACTGGTGATCGGGAGTGTCAGAGTTGCAGGTCAACACTGACTGGCTGGCTGAAGGGGAGCAACAATTTGCTTTTATATAGCGCCTTTAACCTAGTAAAATGTCCCAAGCCGCTTTACATGAGCGTTTGTCAAACAATATTTGATCCTGATCACGTGAGGAGATAGGGGTACAGGTGAACTGAAGCTTGGCCAAAGCAACGTGTCTTTGGAATCTGAAGCTGAGCTTTCAGTTTGTGCCTTTTGTGGAAAAGCAGAACTGAGAGTTGGGGCCTCGTTTATATCCTGTACCATCCCAGGAGGGAGAGAGGGAGCAGGGCTACGCCCCAATCCCTGATGCACTGAGCTTACTTCTCCCTGAGGGGGGAGATGGTGTTTACATGTGTGTCACATTGTTATCTTCCCCTGCTCCTGGAACCTGTCATACTGAGTGTTTTTATTGTGTGGGTTCTCATCTGTGTAAATGGGGAGGGAAGTTTAGCATTGCTTATTGTGGTCAAACTTTGTGACATAATGTGGAATAAATTTAGGGAAAGCTCCCTGATGGAGTGTTTATATTTTTATGTCCTGGATAATTCACATGGCTTTACCCACCCCCACCTCAATTTAATCTGGTCCCTCTGTTGCCTGTCTGCTGCTGTTAGCCTGAGCTGTACCAAGGGTTTCTCATGGACCATTCTGCCCATTGGGCCATCAGCAAAAACAGATCCTTTATTCAGTGAGGAACCTCCATCGTGAGTCCCTTTGACAGATTTAACTGATGCTGAACAGAGACACTGACTTTAATGAAAATCAGTTATTTGTGTGAAAAGAGGTCATCGTAGACCCTTGATGAGCTGCACTGTGGGAGACTCCATCCATCAGCTTGATATTACCTGAAGGTCTTCGAGATGATAAAACCTGCAGTTTCTGCTGGGTCAAAATCCAGTGATGCTTTCTGTAGGCTGCTCAGGCAACCAGAGCTCAGAGCAGCAACCAGCCAGAGGAATAAGGAATTATTTCCCCAGATAAACTATTGTGGTAGAAATACTTTGGAAAGTAACTAGAAAAATATTCACAATAATGATGTGGGGTTGTCCACAAACCCCAGTCAGAGAATCATTGAGACACATGGAAATGCACACACTCAGCATCCAGGCACACGGACGCTGTGGTTCATTCAATAAACTTTCTTGATGGTTCCAGCTGGAGGGAGAGAACAGGGGGGGAGACCATGATGATGGAGGGGCTAAAGAGACAGATGGACAGAGACTGAAAGATAGCAGTACAGGAGGAGATACTGGGGTGTAGTTGGAGGGACAGTGATTTCCATTGTCTGATTTTAAACATTGCAGAACATTTGCTAAAACATTTTTATCAAGCGTAGCTCCTCTCAATGGAAACCTGTGACCGATGGAGAACTGGCTCTTTGAAGACCTTGTTTGTGATTGGAATATTTTGATGTCCCTTTGCTGAGTGGATTGAGAGAAGGGGTTGGGAGTGAATATGAGAAATCTGGGAGGAGCTTTAAAGGGATCTGGCCCTGATCTACTCTGGGTTTTTGCTGATCAGAGTGAGCGGCTTCAGCACCTTGGACAGAGTGATTCCGGCTACTGAACCAGGATCCTGATCCCAGTTCCGATGAGCTCTAGGCTGGTGTCTCTGACTTTTGCCAAGCCGAAACGGCAGTGGATCAATGTAACTGGAGAGAGGTGAGCAATCCCAGGAAATTGCGGAGAATCTGATGAGATCTGGTTTGTATCTCGGGAAGTGCTGTAAGGTAAGTGTGTTTGAGATTGTGACAGAGTAGGAATGTGCAGGAAGGGAAACGTATAGAAATGGAATGCCTCTATTTATAAAGCCCAGGTTCCTGTATGCCTTTTTAACCACTTTCTCAACCTCCCTGCCACCTTCAATAATTTGTACACATCTACCCCAGGTCTCTCTGTTCTCACACCTCCCTTTAGAATTGTCTCTCCTTGTTTTCATACCAAAACAAATCACTTCATACTTCTCTGCATTAAATTTAATCTGCCGCCTGTCTATGTCCTCTTAAATTCTATACTCCTCTCAGGTCATAATACTTCCAAGTTTTATGTCATTGCAAATTTTGAAATTGTGCCCTGTGTACCCGTCTTGGTCATTACTATGGATCAAGAGCAGCAGGGGTCCTAGCACCAGCCCCTGGATAACCCCACTGAATACCTTCCTCCAGTCAGAAGAACAATTGTCCGTCAGCCAGCTTTGTAGCTATGCTGCCATATGGGCTTCAATTTTGCTGACAAGTGTTTTCTGGTACTTTATCAAAAACCTTTTGGAAATCCATGTACAACACATCAACCACATTACCCTCAACTCTCTCATCTCATCGACAAACTCCAGCAAGTTAATTACGTACAAAATAGGAGGAGGCCATTCAGCCCCTCGAGCCTGCTCCGCCATTCAATAAGATCATGGCTGATCTTGTGTTTTGAATTCCACATTCCCGTCTATTCCCGATAACCTTTGATTCCTTTGCCTAACAAGAATCTCTCTACCTCTGCTTTAAATATATTCAGTGACCCCACCTCCACCCCTTTCTGACGCAGAGTGTTCCAGAGTCGCACAACTGAGAAAAAAATTGACATACGAACAAAGATCCGGAGTAGGCCATTCAGCCCCTCAAGCCTGCTCCGCCATTTAATAAGATCATGGCTGATCTGATATTAACCTAAAATCTACATCCCACCTACCCCCGATAACCTATCACCCCCTTGTTTACCAAGAATCTCTCCACCTCTGCCTTAAAAATATTCAAAGTCTCTTTTCCTGAGAAGGTGATGGAAGCAGAGTTCCAAAGACTCAGCCCTCAAGTGAAAAAAATTCATCTCCTCTCTGTCCTAAAAGGGCACCCACAAGAGGAAACATCCTTTCCACGTCCACCTTCTCAAGGCCATTCAGGATCTTGTACACTTCAACCAAATCACCCCTCACTCTTCTAAACTCCAGTGGAAACAAGCCCAGTCTGTCCAACCTTTCCTCATAAGACAACCCACTCATTCCAGGTATCAATCTAGTAAATCTTATATCCAGGCTAATACATTACCTCATGCACTATGAGCTTTTATTTTCCATAATAACCTTTGAAGTGGCACCTTATCAATTACCTTCTGGAAATCCAAGTACAGCACGTCTACAGGTTCCCCTTTATCCACAGCATGTTACTCCTTCAAAGAACTCCAATAAATTGGTTAAACATGACTTCCCTTTCACAAACCATGCTGACTCTTCCTGATTACCCTTGAGTTTCTCTAAGTGCCCAGCTATAACCTCCTTAATGACCAATTCTAACATCATTCCCCATGACAGACGTCAAGCTAACTGGCCTGTAATTCCCTGTTTTCTGCCTCCCTCCCTTCTTGAATAGAGGAGTTATATTTGCTACTTTCCCATCTGATGGAACCTTTTCAAAATCCAGGGAATTTTGGAAAATTAACACCATTTGCAAATATGCTTTGCCCTTTAACTAATCTGTGCTTCACTTTCTTTAATTAATCTACATTCATCCAAGTGACTATTTAATTTTATTCCTGATCATTCCTAAAATCTTCCCCGACCACCTTTGGTCCTTTCATTCCAGTTTCTCCCGTCTCACCTCAGCTACAGAACTACAGTCAACATCTCTTGTCCCTCATTTGTATTCTGCTACCCTTCCCCTCCCCCTGAAGGTGCTGACTCTCTCTCTCTCCATTGATTTTCTAGGCTCCACATTTGCCTCTCCCTCATTCAATTATTTCTGAGAGTTTTTTAAGGGTTGGACATTTATTTGGCTAAGGACCTTCCCCTTGATATTTTTCTGTTTAGATAATTATCCAATTCTCATTTGAAAGCCTCAATGAACCTGCCTCCACCAAACTCTCTTCAGTGTTCCTTCAACTGTCTTCCCCGTTGTAACCTAAAACCCAGATCATCTCTCTGAACCAACAGCAAATATGGGGGGGGAAAGCAATGGCATCATGGTAATGTCACTAGACCAGTAATCCTGAGATGGAGGCTAACGCTTTTGGGGAAATACGGGCTCAAATCCCACCATGGCAACTGGGGGAGGGGGGAAAGAGATTTAACTTCAATTAATAAAAAAAAACATGCAATTAAAAACCATCTGCAATTGAAAGCCAGCCAGCAGTGGTGCTACATTAGCAATTGTCATTTAAAAAACCCATCTAGTTCACCGATGGCCTTCAGGAAGAAAAGCTGTTGCCCTCACCGAGTCTGGCCCACACTAGATTGTACTAAACCACAACAGAATGCAGCAGTTCTGGAAGGTATCTTACCATCACCTTGCCAATGACACCCGCATCCAATAAAGAATAAAAAACATCCCCACCCTCAGTCACCAAGTCAAACAAAATCCATGGAGTCCAGAACCTGTCCCCCAGTGAGAGTCAGTGTGTGTGGAACCTGTACCCCAGTGAGAGTCAGTGTGTGTGGAACTGTCCCCCAGTGAGAGTCAGTGTGTGGGGGACTGTACCCCAGTGAGAGTCAGTGTGTGTGGAACTGTACCCCAGTGAGAGTCAGCGTGTGTGGAACTGTACCGCAGTGAGAGTCAGCGTGTGTGGAACTGTACCCCAGTGAGAGTCAGCGTGTGTGGAACTGTATCCCAGTGAGAGTCAGCGTGTGTGGAACTGTACCCCAGTGAGAGTCAGTGTGTGTGGAACTGTACCCCAGTGTGAGTCAGTGTGTGTGGAACTGTACCGCAGTGAGAGTCAGTGTGTGTGGAACTGTACCGCAGTGAGAGTGGGTGCTTGGGGAGCTATATCAGTTCTGAGGAAACAGGTGGGGAAAGAATTGTTCTCCCGCTGCTGCAATCCTCTAGAATGAACAGTGAAGTGAGGAAGCAGACACAATGGTCTGACTGATGACTGAACCAGTATATTAGCCCACAATGTTGCTGACAGATGTGCTGCTGTTCCTGGTCTGGTGCATTATCTTTGCCAGATCATAATGAACTTTCCCATCTTCTTCCAGTTCACTGTCATGCTCACAAATTGCTGTCATGCCCTTTATGACAGTTGAATGATAAATGGAAACGTAATGAAAGGGGCCTTGACTGTCTGTCCAGCACACCCCAGACCCCCCCTCCCCCACTGCCCTGTGGCACACAAAGGAGTAGCACAGAGTTTGCAAAGGGAGCTTTACGGTTTAATGAGTTTTATACAATGAGATACAAATACATGGAAGTAGTCCCTTGATTGAATTATCAGAATCTGCATCTCCAAAAGCAGTAAACAACTATCATTAATCAGAAATCAAGAGAGGCCCCAGCATCTCTCCCCCTTCTCCATAAACATAACACAGCAACATCCCAATAAACACATCTTGACCAGTCACTCACTTTACCACAGCTGTAAATATCCTGTTTCACCACAGGTTAAAGCTCCCAACGTTAAACCTGGTTCTGGTTAACAGAGACTAGGCTGCCCCAGTTGAGGGGCTCAGTCAGGCACCAGCTCAGACCAAGAATAGATTCTGCAGCTTTCCCTCTGCTTCGTGCTGTCAGATTAGTGCACTCCCGAGTCAGGGCCCTCCCTGGGTTCCTGAGGTCAATATTTAACCTTCAATTAACATCTCTGAAAAGCAAGATTTTCTAATCATTATCACATTGCTGATTGTGGGATCGCCCTGTGCTCTAACTGGCTTCTGTATTTCCTCAGTTACACCAGTAACTACACCTCAAAGTGCCTATATAGGCTATAAAGTGCTTTGGGGCTTTGAGGTTCCAGAAACAAGCTATAAGAAATGCTCTCATTATGAAGAAGTTAAGCTGTGCAAACTGAAGCCAAAATGAATCTTTAATATTTCAATCTCTCCCATTTTGTCCCACCCTTTCCAAAATACATAAATAGAACATATTTTCCAAAACCGATCTGAAAAGCATTGCAATGAGAATAGAACGCCTGAGAAATAAGCATAAGCAGAATATATTTTTTAGAAGATTACAAGTTCCGAAATGATCTCCTGTATTATTAACATGCTGCTGTGATAATCTGATCCGAGTGTTGGTGTAACTCTGCCCTGGAACCACTGAGTGGGCTCAACACCATCAACAAGCAGAGTTCAGAGCAGTGATAGATTCACAAATGGCCCCTCAAACCATACAAAATTTCACTGCTGCAGGCAAGACAACCAGCAACATCAAACAGCTACTGGTCTAACTAGCAATGGGGATTGTCATAACTGGCATCAGGTACTAGTATAGTTACATAGGATACACTGCCCAGAAGCAGGCCATTCAGCCCAACTAGTCTATGCTGGTGTTTCTGCTCCACTTAATCCTCCTGCCATCTTTCCTCATCTAAATTTACCACCGTAACCCTCTGTTCCCTTCGCCCTCAAATGCTTGTCCAACTTCCCCTTAAATGTATCTATACCATTTGCCTCAACCACTCCCTGTGGTAGTGAGTTCCACATTCTCACCACTCTTTGGGTAAAGAAATGTCTCCTGAATTGTCTATTGGATCTCTTGGTGACTATCTTATATTGATGACCTCTAGTTTTGCTCTTCTCCATAAGAGGAAACATTCTCTATCGACTGTCAAAACCGTCATAATTTTAAATGTGTCTACTGGGTCACCCCTCAGTCACCTTTTTTCGAAAAGGACAGTGAGCCTGTCAATCCTCTCCTGACAGGTATGCCCCACCTTTTGGTATCTCCTTGTAAATCTTCCTCACACTCTCGCCACTCCATAGCAGTCCGAATGGCACCTGATACTGTGGGATGTGATCTGATAAAGGTTTGTTACAAGTTTAACACAACTTCCCTACTTTTCAATTCTACTCTAGAAATAAGCTGAGTGCTTGGTTTACATTTTTTATGACCTGATGAACCTGTGTTGCTATTTTTAGTGACTGGTGTATATGATCTCCCAAGATTTCCTTTTGTTCCTTTACCCCATTTCGATTCCTATTTTCAAAGCAATATACAACCAACTTTGTCAAAATGTACAACCTCACATTTACCTGTTGAACTTTTTTGGTCCATTTTGTATTACTAATGCCCTCCACTAACTTGGTCCATACTTCCTCAGTAATGACGGTCCCACCAATCTGATGTCATCTGCAAATTTAAGATTCCAAAATCTAAATTTTAATATAAATTACAATTACAACTAGCACAAGGCACTAGCATAATGAGGGCTGGCACTGACATAGCTACCAAGCAATGACATAACACTAGTATAACTAGCACCAGGAAATGGCACAACTAGTAACAGGCAACAGCCTAACTAGAATCAGGTACCAGTATAACTAGCACTGGGAATCAGCTGACCCATCACCAGAGTTGTAACTAACAATGTGCAACCAAGCTGGAGTAACTAGGCACTGCAATAACTAGGTACTGACTAACCAGCCCTGCACCTGATCAGGCCCAGTAATAGCTGCAGAGTGTGGAGAATTGTCATGGGGGTTAAATCCTGGGTATCGTACTGATGAACACAGCCTGGATAGTTAGCAAATTGCAGTCTCAGGAAGGGTGAGGAGTAACCTGTGGACTTCTGAAACTGGTTTGCAATCGAGTGGTGACCTGTTTCAAATATCCATCCTTAAAACTCTCAAGGGTTTAATAGAAAAATATGAATGGTTTCCTATTCTAACATTCAATGTCATTTAAAGGCAGCAATTCCTTCAATACCACAATTCCCTTTTCTCCCTCATCCTGCCAGTTACAGCTTTTCTCTGATCATTTGATAACATGCGAGAGGGAGACAGATTTAGCCCTGGAGCCCAGCCCACTCCCTCCAGACAACAGTTCTGTACTTGTTGGTAGCTCAGTGTTTGTGGAGACAATTTCCAGGTACCTGTCTCCCAGATCTGCCAACTTCCACCCCACACTCTCATCAACTAAGCTTGGAGTTGTTCCTGCATATCAACCCCAAAGCCTGGATACTATCCAGCTCTTGCTGCATTTGGACATGGACTGCATCCGTATTGAAGTAGCTGAACATGGTTGGGCTGAGGACACTACCTTGAGGAACTTCCACAGAGGCACTGTCACCTAGTGGGGAGAGGATAGGGGTATTTTACCCCCACCCCAGGAAGGGCACAAACAATTCTGCCATAATAGATGATGCTTCTGTCCTGATTGCCACCCTGCGGTGGGTGCAGTGAAGGGTCTCAAGCCCAGGGCAATTCCAACCATCTTCCCATTCCCATCATTAGCATTGAAATAAAATCAAAATACTGCAGATTCTGGGAATCTGAAATTAAAACAGAAAATGCTGTAAATACTCAGCAGGTCTGGCAGCATCTCTGGTTAGAGAAACAGAGTTAACATTGAGTCATATTATTCAAAAGAAGTCATATTGGACTGGAAACATTAATTCTTTCTCTCTCCACAGATGCCGCCAGACCTTTAACACTGAATTTTATTTATAAATTTTCCTGAAAATATTTTTGAAGTTGAAAAATAAATGAAAAACCTGCCAGTGGGTGATCCAGGGCCAGACCGTGCAAAAATCTTTTAGATTACTGAACAAGAGTCAGTTTGGTACCACTGGAACTCAGCCAGAAAGCAGGGTGAACCCGGCCCTGAAACACTGTTCTGAAGCCAAATAGCAGCACTACGGCATTAGTGACTGAATAAAAGGCCACAATTCCTGTCTCGAAGTCCAGGAACACCCCTACCACCCGGGGTCGCTGAACACTCAGGACAGTTTCCTGGTCTCCATGCCAGAATGACAGCTTCTGGCCAAAGCTCTCCACACACCAGCTCAGCAGGTTCCTTCCCAGGCGACTCCTGGACCCTCTCCTATCCATCCCACTATATGCAATCCCAATTGCCCAGAAACTGCTACCATCATTGTTCACTTCCCAGTAATGCCGGCCGTTTGTGAAACTCTGCAGGCCCAGCGCCTGGGAACAGTTGAAGAATCTCTCGGGTAGGTCAGCGTAGGACTGTGGCTGGTCAGCCAGACTCAGGGTGGTGTAGCGATCGCTTATAACCAGCTTCTTGTGGGCAGTCCGGTGGTCGAAGGTGATCCTAGAGTTGTCTGCAGAACACAGAATAAATCATTAATCAATGCAAGGAGTACCCAGCATCTAGGGCTCCAGGACTGATCCAGTTACTCACCTGGATCACACTGAATCTGGCAAAGGGGCAGACACCTAGTTATCAAATCACAAATCAGTACTCAAACCAACCCTCACAGCCAAACGCTGCTGTTTGCACTGATTTAGTCACTGGATGTGGGTTTACTGTACAAATGCAGTCTTTCCAACATTACCAGGCAAGTGGGGAGTATCCCATCACACTCCTGACTTGTGCCTTGTAGATGGTGGACAGGCTTTGGGGAGTCAGGAGGTGAGTTACTCACCGCAGGATTCCTAGCCTCTGACCTGCTCCTGTAGCCACAGTATTTATATGGCTAGTCCAGTTCAGTTTCTAGTCAATGGTAATAGCTTTGAATGTCAAGGGGAGATGGTTAGTGTTCTCTTGTTGATGATAATTGTCTGGCATTGTGGCATGAACACTGTATAGAATTACATAGCACATATGGCACAGACAATCCATTTGCACAAACTGCTCAGTGATGTTTAGACTCCACTCAAGCCTCTATTCCCTTCTGCCCTTTATGCTTATGAAATTTCCCCTTTAAATCACCAATATCCAAACACTGGGTCGCAATCCCAACGGAGGTCACAGAAATAGCAAAAGTGACTGTGAGAAATAAAATCAGGTTAATCTCAGTGTAGTATCATACAGAGCGTTAAATATCACTGTAGATACATGGGGACAGCTCAGGAACAGGACAAGTCAAAACAATGTCAGATGATACCCCTCAGCTGCAAATTTATATTGGGAGCCACAGCCTCTCCAGAGCTCTGGATCTTTCTACTTCGATTCTTTCCTGGTCCTGCACCCTCACCCCAACCCTCCAATCATAGCTTCACTTCCCAGTCCTGTGGGCTCACTGCTCTTCCAATCACACTTCCCGCCCCCAACTTTCCCATGGACTGCCTCATTATTTGAGGAACTGCAACTGAACTGAACATTGTGCACTCATCGGCGAACATCCCCACTTCTAACCGTGTGGTGGAGGGAAGGTCATTGATGAAACAGCTGTAGATGGTTGGGCCAAGGGAGAAGTGGTGGGGAGGAAGGGAGCAAGGAAGAGGGAGACTGCTTCTGGTCATACTCACATTGCATCAACTCCTGCCGGGTCTGTGAGATGGCGTTAATGTTTGGTGGTATTCCTGTGGGATAAACACAGACAAATTATAAACAAAAACAGAAATACCTGGAAAAACTCAGCGGAGAAGAACAAAGTTGATGTTTCGAGTCCTCATGACCCTTCAACAGAACTAAGTAAAAATAGGAAAGGGGTGAAATATAAGCTGGTTTAAGGTGGGGGAGTGGTTGTAGGGACAAATTATACTCAGTCTCTTTGTTGTGGCAACTCAGAAAAGTGGATTGGTTTAAACAGGTTTCTGGAACTTAGAAACCGCAGAGGGGGACAGAATGCATTTGTTATTTTTATTGTATTTCCTAAAAACCCACTGAGCTTCCTAAGCGGTGAGCATGACATCAGTAAATGTGAATTAACTTGGACATAGTAACATCGCACAAACAGCCAGGAGGGAAATGGCAAATTAATCTGCCATTAATTAACCAAGTGCTGGTAAACGGGATTAGATAGGTAGGTCAGGTGTTTCTCATGTCGGTGCAGACTCGATGGGCCGAAGGGCCTCTTCTCCACTGTGAGATTCTGTAATAGTGCTCTTTGAAGAAAGACTTCAACAGAAAAACCAAGGCTGACACGCCAGGGCAGTACTGAGGAAGTGCAGCACTGTCAGAGGTACTGTCTTTCAAAGAGGTGTTAAACGGAGGCCCCCATTTGCCTGCTCGTGTGCAAGGAAAAAAATCCCATGACGCTATTTTGAAGAGGAGCAGGGGAGTTCTCCCTAGTGACCTGACCAATATTCATCCCTCAACACCACAACACAGATTATCTGATCATGAGCACATGACTGTTTGGACTGTTTTGCTGAGGTAGATACATTTCCTAAATTACAACACTTGATAACATTTCAAAAATACTTTATTGGCTGTAAAGTACTTTGAGATGTCTGGCAGTTGTGAAAAGTGCTAAATAGATGCAAGTCTTTTTTCTTCATTAAGGAATGTTGGCCAGACAGAAATTGCAGTTCCTTAACAGCCACAGGAACTTACACATCCAACTTACAGGACAGAGCTTTGGCTGAATGTCTCTTGACAGAGGGGCAGTCTAACAGTATGGTGCCCCCACAGTGATGCCCCTCAACGGGGTGGGGGTGGGTGGCATACTGTTAGACTGCCCCTCTGTCAGAGTGTTACAGTGAGGGGTGTAGGGTATATGAGAGTGTTACAGTGAGGGGTGTGGGGTATATCAGAGTGTTACAGTGAGGGGTGTGGGGTATATCAGAGTGTTACAGTGAGGGCTGTGGGATATATCAGAGTGCTGCAGTGAGGGGTGTGGGGTATATCAGAGTGTTGCAGTGAGGGGTGTGGGGTATATCAGAGTGTTACTGTGAGGGGTGTGGGGTATATGAGAGTGTTACAGTGAGGGGTGTGGGGTATATCAGTGTGTTACAGTGAGGGCTGTGGGATATATCAGAGTGTTACAGTGAGGGGTGTGGAGTATATCAGAGTGTTACAGTGAGGGCTGTGGGATATATCAGATTGCTGCAGTGAGGGCTGTGGGATATATCAGAGTGCTGCAGTGAGGGGTGTGGGGTATATCAGAGTGTTACAGTGAGGGGTGTGGGGTATATCAGTGTTACAGTGAGGGGTGTGGGGTATATCAGAGTGTTACAGTGAGGGGTGTGGGGTATATCAGAGTGTTACAGAGAGGGGTGTGGGGTATATCAGAGTGTTACAGTGAGGGGTGTGGGGTATATCAGAGTGTCACAGTGAGAGGTGTGGGGTATATCAGAGTGTTACAGTGAGGGGTGTGGGGTATATCAGAGTGTTACAGTGAGGGGTGTGGGGTATATCAGAGTGTTACAGAGAGGGGTGTGGGGTATATCAGAGTGTTACAGTGAGGGGTGTGGGGTATATCAGAGTGTTACAGTGAGGGGTGTGGGGTATATCAGAGTGTTACAGAGAGGGGTGTGGGGTATATCAGAGTGTTACAGTGAGGGGTGTGGGGTATATCAGAGTGTTACAGTGAGGGGTGTGGGGTATATCAGAATGTTACAGTGAGGGGTGTGGGGTATATCAGAGTGTTACAGTGAGGGGTGTGGGGTATATCAGTGTGTTACAGTGAGGGGTGTGGGGTATATCAGTGTTACAGTGAGGGGTGTGGGGTATATCAGATTGTTACAGTGAGGGGTGTGGGGTATATCAGAGTGTTACAGAGAGGGGTGTGGGGTATATCAGAGTGTTACAGTGAGGGGTGTGGGGTATATCAGAGTGTTACAGTGAGGGGTGTGGGGTATATCAGAGTGTTACAGTGAGGGGTGTGGGGTATATCAGAGTGTTACAGAAAGGGGTGTGGGGTATATCAGAGTGTTACAGTGAGGGGTGTGGGGTATATCAGAGTGTTACAGAGAGGGGTGTGGGGTATATCAGAGTGTTACAGTGAGGGGTGTGGGGTATATCAGAGTGTTACAGTGAGGGGTGTGGGTATGTCACTTACTTGGGTCCTCTGCCTTTTGTGGAGCTGGTGCTTTGTTTTGATTGGGTGGCAATTTAGGTTTGGGTTTCTCTGTGGGAGGGAGGAGAAAGTATCAATATTGCTGAAGAGAGACATGTTGCTGAATCTTTACATCTTGCACTCATCAGGACAAACGCTGAAATGCCATCTTTCAAACAACCACAACAATTTATACCACAGGAGAAAAAGGTGCTATTTGATTAACAGGCTGAGGCATTGCCATGGCAAGAGCCATAGGGAACTACAGGCTCCCTAAGCTCCTGGGTAATTTCTAAAAGGTGCAAGGTTTTGACATATTCCTTTTGTTCACAGAGAACGGGTCCCTGTGAATGAATGGATGCCGCTTCCAACAAGTGTAAATGAGCTACATTACAAGCTTGACTGATTATCTTCAATTGGTTGTTAGTGTAGATATTAGCAGACTCAGGATTGTTGAAGTGCTGCTCATTCAAGGGATCACAACTAACATGTTTTTGTTTCGGGTTCTGCAATGCAGGTTGGCTGTGTGGCCTCTACTCTGCCTATTATGAACAACTGAGGGAGCATTCTGTTTGATTTGATCAGCCAATTGTTGGGACATATGCCTGGCATTGCATTGGCACTGAAATTTATACATGTTGATCAGTTATGTGACAGACAGAACATCTGAAACATCCTGTCATAGAACCGACAAATCCCTGTGGACATGAGGGCCACTGTCAGCCTTTCCCTTCCAGTGGGTGTCTCCCCCTGCTTGTTCCTTCAGCTGCCTCTCCGCAGGAAGGTGGGTCTCGCTGAGGGCACCGATGTCAATTTGGAGTCTTGGTCGTTCACGTGATACGATCACAGTTCTTCTTCCCGGACGGTCACTCTTGAGATTATCCCTGCGTCTTCTAACATTCCAAGTTGCAAAATTTAAAGTTTTCTTCCTTTGACCACAAAGATGGTAATCCCACAGGGTGTGGTTCCCCAGCCAGGAGAAAGTGGGACAACCCATTTTTACAGCACCTTTTCTGGCCCCCTTCTCATTTGGAGTGAGTAGAGTGTATAGAAATATAGAAAATAGGAGGTGGTCATTCAGCCCTTCGAGTCTGCTCCGCCATTCAAGATGATCATGGCTGATCCTCTATCTCAACACCATACTCCTGCTCTCTCCCTGTACCCTTTCAAGTCTAGAAATCTATTTCCTTCTAAAATATATTCAGTGACTTGGCCTCCACAGCCTCTGTGGTAGAGAATTCCACAGGTTCACCACCCTCTGAGTGAAGAAGTTTCTCCTCATCTCAGTCCTAAATGGTCTACCCCGTATCCTGAGACTGTGACCCCTTGTTCTACACCTCCCCCAGCCAGAGGAAACATCATCCCTGCATCCAGTCTGTCCATCCCTGTCAGAATTTTGTACGTTTCAATGAGATCCCCTCTCATTCTTCTTGCTCCTGTACTCAAGTCCTCTCGCAATGAAGACCAACATACCATTTGCCTTCTTAACTGCTTGCTGCACCTCCATGCTTGCTTTCAGTGATTGATGTAACATGACACCCAGGTCCCTTTGTACATCAACATTTCCCAATCTATCACCATTTAAATAATACTCTGCCATTCTGTTTTTCCTATTGAAATGGATAACTTCACACTTATCCACGTTATACTGCAACTGCCGTGTATTTGCCCACTTACTCAACCTGTCTAAATTGTCTTGAAGCCTCTTAACACCCTCCTCATCACTCACATTCCCACCTAGTTTTGTGTTATCAGCAGAATGTAGGAGGGTCGATCAGTAAGTTCGCGGATGACACAAAAATTGGTGGGGCGGTAAATAGTGAGGAGGGTAGCTTTCGATTATTGGGGATATAGACAGGTTGGTCAGATCAGTGGCAAATGTAATTTAATCCGGATAAGTGTGAGGTGATGCACTTGGGCAGGACAAACAAGGCACGGGAATACACAATGAATGGTAGGACCCTGGGAAGAACTGAGGATCAGAGGGACCTTGGTGTACATGTCCACCAGTCCCTTAAGGTAGTGGGACAGGTAGATAAAGTGGTTAATAAGGCATATGGGATACTTACGTTCTATGCCTCGGCTAATAAAGGCAAGAGCAGGGAGGTTATGCTGGAACTGTAGAAAACACTGGTTAGGCCACAGCTAGAGTATTGCGTGCAGTTCTGGAATCCGCATTATAGGAAGGATGTGATTGCGCTAGAGAGAGTGCAGAGGAGATTTACCAGGATGTTCCCTGGGCTGGAGAGTTTTAGTTATGAGGAGAGATTGGATAGACTGGGGTTATTTTCCCTGGAGCAGAGGAGATTGAGGGGGACATGGTTGAGGTGTATAAAATTATGAGGAGCATAGATAGGGTAGACAGGAAGGAACTTTTCCCCTTGGTGGAGGGATCAATAACCAGGGGGCATAGATTTAAGGTAAGAGGCAGGAGGTTTAGAGGGGATGTGAGGAAGAATTTTTTCACCCAGAGGGTGGTGGGAAGGAACCTGGAGCTCCCTCTGCCTGAAAGGGTGGTAGAGGCAGAAACCCTCAACATTTAAGAAGTATTTGGATGTACGCTTGCAATGCCATGGCATACAAGGCTATGGGCCTAGTGCTGGAAAATGGGGTTAGAATAGTTAGGTACTTCTTTGACCGGCGCAGACTCGATGGGCCGAAGGGCCTTTTTCTATGCTGTAGATGTCTATGACTAACTTGGAAATATTACAAATACTCATCCAAATCATTGATATATATTGTGAATAGCTGGGGCCTAAGCACTGACCCCTGCGATACCCACTGGTCACTGCCTGCCACTCCAAAAAATGACCCATTTATTCCTACTCTGTGTCTGCTGACCAACTCTCAATCCATGGCAATATATTACCCCCAATCCCATGTGTAAAATTAAACCACATTAACCTCTTATGTGGGACTTCATCAAAAGCTTTCTGAAAATCCAAATACACCACCATAAGGTTCTCCCTTAACTCTTCTGCTAGTTACATCCTCAAAAAACCTCCAGTAAAGCTTGTCAAACATTACTTCCCTCTCATAAATCCATGTTGACTTTGTCTAATCCCATTGATATTTTCTAAGTAATTTTCTACTTTCTCATACTCTATTTTTCCCCTCTTAAATCAATCCCTTGGTCCTCCTTTGCTGAATTCTAAGCTGCTCCCAATGTACTTTTTCTAGCAACTTTATATTACTCCTCGCTGGATCTAATACTACCCATAATTTATTTTATTAGCCATGGTTGGGCTGCTTTTCCAGTTGTGTTTTTGTGCCAGAAAGGAATGTATAACTGTTGCAATGCATACATTTGTTCCTTAAATATTAGCCATTGCTATCTTGAAGTATACTGCTCAATCACAGATGCTGCTGTTCAAAGTCACCTCTGTCCCAACACAGGTGGCCGATGACCTTCATGCATCTGTTGCCTATGTGCCGATCCTTGACTAGGGACTCCCAGGTTCAAAGCCCTGACCCTGTCGCCAACTCTCCATCACCACAGGACTTGGCAAATGGACACTGGTAGAAGCCTGTGCGAGACTTTGTTCAACATGGGGATCTTGGGATGCCCTCATTGTCCACATGATCCTGGTGGTCAGATTTCAACCACGTGTCGAGCCAGTGACTGGGACCACCTTGCCGCTGCAGCCTTCTTCTGCCTTTGCAACCGGTGAGACTCAGCTGTCCTTCGCCTGTTCTGCCATTGGCGACCTTTAGGATTACACCTTGTCTGGCATCTCTCCTGACCATGCTGCCATGGATGGCTCTACCAGGAGCAAGGACCTCCTGACGGCATCGTTCAAGGATCATCAGAACTCAAGCCTCACAGCCAAGTCAAGGTGGCAATCCAGTTGAATAGGTGAAAGACTCATGACACTTCACCTGCAGCTCAGCTGTAATCAGTTTGCCACCATCATCAGCGCTTATGGCCCGACCCTTGACTCCGATGAAGATGTTCAGGAAAAGTTCTATTTTGACCTTGATGAAATCTTCACTGCATTCCCAAAAGAAGGAAAGGTCATTTTTCTGGGAAACTTAATGCCAGGGTTGGACGTGACTCTGGGGTGGCACATTGGGAAAAACAGGGTGGGAAAAGCCAATGCAAATGGTGCCCTCTTACGGTCAAAGTGTGCATGGCCTCATTATAACAAACACCTTCTTCCACCAGAAGGACAATTAGAAAATCACATGGTGGCATCCTAGATCAAAGCATTATCACCTCCTGGATTATGTTGTTCTTCCGGTCAAAGATCTAAATGCTGTCTGTATCTTTGATCCATGCGAGGGGCTGATGCCTCATGGACAGATCTTTAACTTCTTCGGCCGGTGATGAACATCCACCTAACACTAAAACATCACAAAATCCAAAAGTCCAAGAGGAAGAAGATCAATGTCTCAGCCTAAAGCAGCCCAACTAAAGAGAGGAATTCCAAGTGCAGCTCACAACTAATCTGGAAAATCTTCACAGATCCAACTCAATTCCAGAACAATGGGATCAAATAAAGTGGGTCGTACTGGACTCCTGTGTCCAGACCATTGGGTTCGAGCATCGTTGTCACCAGGACTGGTTCGATGAAAATGATGCTGAGATAACTGACCTCCTGGAACAAAGCCAAGGCTTCATTGCCTGGCACAACAACCCAAGGTTGCAAGTCAAGAAGACAGTGTTCCAATAGGTCAAGACTGACGCCAAAGACAAATCCGAAAGGTAAAGGACATGTGGTGGGAAGAGAAAGCCCGAGAGTTCCAACAATACGCTGACCATCATGACATGCAAAGCTTCTTTGAAGCCACCAGGACCATCTATAGAACAATGTCAAATGGACAAAATCCCCTTCGCCCGCAGGATGGTGTCTCTCTTCTTAAGGATGACAATACTGTCCATCAACGCTGGGAAGAACACTTTCAACAACTCCTCAATCATAAATCCACAGTGGCAGCTGATAATCTCCAGCCTAGCCCCCAGTACCTGTGGTAGAATCCATGGGTGAACCACCATCGATGGGAGAGCTGCAACAAGCAATCAAACGGGTGAAAGCGAGCAAGCCTGTGGCCCCAATGGTCTTCCAGCTGAGGTCCTCAAATCTGGTGGGTGTGACTGAGGGAATCCTCCCAGAGACACCGTGTGGCTTTAGACCTTCCAGAGGAACCTCTGACATGGCCTTTGTTTCCAGACA
This sequence comes from Cetorhinus maximus, assembly GCF_964194155.1. Lineage (NCBI taxonomy): Eukaryota > Metazoa > Chordata > Chondrichthyes > Lamniformes > Cetorhinidae > Cetorhinus > Cetorhinus maximus. The sequence goes on from NW_027598125.1 coordinate 44,354, forward strand.
AATCCAAGAAAATGTCAAGAACACCATCGGGAACTCTTCATTGCACTCACTGACCTGAGCAAAACATTTGACTCAGTGAATCACGAGGCTCTGTGGATTGTGCTCCAGAGGTTTGGATGTCCAAGAAACTTCAACACACTCCTGAAGCAGCTGTGTGATGATATGATTGCAGCTGACTTGTGTGGGAGATCTGAAACAGACACTTTCAAAATCCAAACCAGGGTCAAGCAAGGCTGTGTGATAACCCCCATACCATTTACCTGACAATGGCTATTCACCTCATCAAAGATCAACAGCTCTCTGATGTGAGTGTTAAATACAGCCTAGATGGAAAACTCTTTAATTTCAGTTACCCTGTGCCAAAACTAAACTGATACTGACATACGTGATCTGCAGTTTGTGGTGACTGCAGAGTCGTTGCCCACTCTGCACCAGATTTGCAAGCCACTCTCGATCTCTTCAATTCTTCATACAAGAGACTTGGCCTGTCCTTGAATGTTGCCAGGACAAAACTCATGTAAACCCACACCTGGTCAGACAAATATTCCATCTCCCATAAATGTTGAAGGAGAGACTCTGGAATATGTTGAGCATTTCCCACACCTTGGCAGCCACCTCTCTCAAAAGGTCACCATTGACGAGGAGATCCAACACCAGAGCAGCCACACCAGCTCAGCTTTGTCCAAACCACAGCAGCAACTGTTTTTTGACAACAAAGACCTCCGCAAGTCAACTAAAGTCCTAGAGTACAGAGCAGTTGTTGTCACCACACTCCTGTACTGCAGTGAGACCTGGACTGGGTATCAGTGACACTTAAGAATGCTAGAGAAATTCCATCAGAAATGCCTCAGCTACATCCTCCAGATTCAATGGGAGGACCATCAAACAAATGCTCATGTCCTTCTTGAATCTAGCCCAAAAAGCATTCAGGCAAAACTCCTGCAAAATCAACTTTGATGGACTGGACAGTGTGTACAGATGGCTGAAAACTGACCCAGCCAGGTCCTGTTTTCTCAGCTCTCAAATAGTCATGGGGTTGTTTTTGCCATCCAGAATAGGATCTTGGGTGCAGAGCCAAAAGTCAGAGGCTCAGGTACCCTCAGTGACCTCTGGGCTAGAAAGCTAGGAATTCAGCCAGAGTTCCTGCCTCTGATTACTGTCCAGTGACCCCTGAATTACAGAGTGGGGGAATCAGCCAGGGCTCCTTCCTTGTCCAGTAACCCCTGGCTTGGAGAGAAGGGGAACCAGCCAGGGTTCCTCAGCTTGATCACTGTCCAGTGGTATTTTCCACTAACAGGGCGCTGCTGTCTGTCCAGCCAATGAAAAGGTTTACGATACTGTGCCACAGACATCTGCACCATGTCAGTATATCATGGCAATCTAGGTGATTTGCCATTTTCCAAATCTGTATTCATTGAATTTATGAGTTGAGTTCAGCTTTAATGACGCTATGTTTGCCCAAATAGATGGTGTTGCCATGGGATCCCCGAGGTCCAGCTCTCACTAACATCTTCATCAGTTTCCATGAGAAAGGTGTTTTTGATAATGACCCTAACCTCCTAGCCCTTACACATTTCCAACATGTAGATGATATGTTTGCTATATTTGAACCTGCAGCTGTGTGTAAGAATTTCCATTCCCACCTTAATGCGCTCCATCCCGCACTCAATTTCACCATTGAAACGGAGCAGTCCAATGAGCTCCCCTTCCTCGACAGGCTAGTTGAGAAATCCACTAATGAGTTCTCGAGGACTGTCGACCTTCACTGGTCAATATACGCATTGTCATTCCTACAGCCCCACTTGCTATAATATTGGCCTTGTCAGTAATCTCGTAAATAGGATCTGATCCATTTGTTCACCGGGCAAGTTAGCCGCTGAAATTGGGCACATCAAAGCTATCCTGCAGGATAATGGCTACCCTGATCCGGCCATTGCTTGCTGCGTCTCACACACGCACACGTGTGGTCCTAAGGCCGCTACTTTTGGACATGAAAAGTGCCCAGTATACCTCCAATTACCCTGGAAGGGTAGCGTATCTCAAAACTGGGGCAACAGAAGAAGCTCGCAGATTCAATAGCAACATGAGTGGTATTTGCCACTAACAGGATGCTGCCATCAAGCCAAACAGATGTTCTGCCTTCTACACAAACGAGTAATGTGGTATATTAATTTCAGTGCCAGTGCAATGCCAGGAGCAAAGGACATACGCCCCCAACAGCCGGCAGATCATATCAAACAGCATGTCCCTTTGACTGTTCATAATCGGCTGGTGTACTCAACCAGCCCGCACTTGTAAAACTTAGAATACCATGTCTAATGTTAGATGTGGTTCTGCGATTGGACAATCCCAAGCGTGCTAAGAATTACATCAACATCCAATTTAAGACAAGTTGGGCTCACAAGGTGGCTCACCTATGCTTTCTAGAAGCTACATATATTCATACACAGGGACCAGCCCTCTGCAGGCAAAAGGAACATGTCCAGGCATTGCACTTTTTTCAGTTAAACAAAAGCACGAGGCCAACAGTCCCCTGTGCATTCTCCATGGCAACACCACGACCACAGTCCACTTGCCAACCAAGCAGCACCCATTTCTCATGAGGTATAAATTTTTGCTCCCTTTGAAATATGGTATTCTTGTATCTGTCCTGATGAGTCCAAAGCATTTAGCTTTAACAGCTTGTCTCTTTTTTTCAGTTCTGTTCTACAAGCAACTATTACAAGATGCACTGCAGGAGCTCACCAGGGCTCTGTCAACATCACCTTCCAAACCCACAACCACTAGCACCCTGGTGGACAAGGGCAGGAGGAAGATGGTGGCATAGTGGTAATATCACTGGACGAGGAATCCAGAGGCCCAGGCAAATACCCAGAGGAGTTGGGTTCAAATCCCACCACAGCAGCTGGTGGAATTTAAATTCAATTAATAAAAAAATCCGGAATGAAAAGCCAGTCACAGTGACAGTGAAACTATCACCGATTGTCACAAAACCCTGTCTGGTTCACTAAAGCTCTTTAGGGAAGGAAAGCTGCTACCTTCACCTGGTCTGACTAACACGTGACTCCAGGCCGACAGCAATGTTGTTGACTCTTACCTGTCCTCTGAAATGGCCTAGCTCAGTTCAAGGGTAATTAGGGATGGACAACAAATGCTGGCCTTGCCAGCGACACCCACAACCATGTGGAGCAAGAGGAGAAAGTATTAAACCGTGGAATGGACTGTGATGGGTCGTGCTACACCAGCTCTCACTCCATCTCTCATTCACCCTTTCCCCCCCTTCTCATACTTTCATATCATCTTCACTCTCGGTAAAGGGTGACTGGACAGTGATCGGGAGCAGGAACCCTGGCTGATTTTCCTCCTCTCTCCAACTCAGGGGTCACTGAGGATAGTGAGCCACAGACTGAACTCAAGCAGAGTCTAAGCTCAGAACCTCCTGCACTGGACACTGACATTGACATGGGGTGGGGGGCTATTCCACAAAGCAAATATGAGGTGAGAAACTGAGAGCCCTTTGGTGTCACTCTCCCTCACTCACTCTTTCTCGCTTGTTTGCCCTCAGGAGAATTGGTTGTTAGAGATAATTCTGGGTCATTGGCAGATGATGGTTCCACTGGATCTGGGGGGTAGCCTGTGGAATGAATCAGAAACAGTACCATCACATGACAGACATTATCACTGAATCCTCCACCATCAACATCCTGGGGATTACCATTGATCAGAAACTGAACTGGACGAGCCATATAAATACTGTGGCTATAACAGCAGGCCAGAGGCTGGGAATCCTGCGGTGAGGAACTCACCTCCTGACTCCCCAAAGCCTGTCCACAAGGCACAAGTCAGGAGTGTGACATAATACTGTCCAATTACCTGGATGAGTACGGCTCCAACAACATTCAAGAAGCTTGACACCGTCCAGGACAAAGTAGCCCAGTTGATTGGCACCCCATCCACCACTTTAACATTCACTCTCTCCACCAATGCACAGTGGCAGCAATGTGTACCATCCATAAGATGCACTGCAACAACTCACCAAAACCTGTCACCTAGAGGACAAGGACAGCAGATGCACGGGAACACCACCACCTGCAAGTCCCCCTCCAAGCGATTAACCATCCTGACTTGGAAATATATCGCTGCTTCAAAATCATACAGACCGTTCTCTGAAAACACTGTGGGTGTACCCACGCCAAGCAGGCGGCTAACCACCACCCTCCGTAAGGTCAATTAAGGATGGACAACAAATGCTGTCCCAACCAGCGACGCCCACATCCATGAACAAAGAAAAAAGTTCTTAGTGAGGGGTGTGGGGTATATCAGATGTTACAGTGAGGGGTGTGGGATATATCAGAGTGTTACAGTGAGGGGTGTGGGATATATCAGAGTGTTACAGTGAGGGGTGTGGGATATATCAGAGTGTTACAGTGAGGGGTGTGTGATATATCAGAGTGTTACACTGAAGGGTGTGGGATATATCAGAGTGTTACAGTGAGGGGTGTGGGGTATATCAGAGTGTTACAGTGAGGGGTGTGGGGTATATCAGAGTGTTACAGTGAGGGGTGTGGGATATATCAGAGTATTACAGTGAGGGGTGTGAGGTATATCAGTGTTACAGTGAGGGGTGTGGGGTATATCAGAGTGATACAATGAGCGGTGTGGGATATATCAGAGTGTTACAGTGAGGGGTGCGAGGTATATCAGAGTGTTACAGTGAGGGGTGCGAGGTATATCAGAGTGTTACAGTGAGGGGTGTGGGATATATCAGAGTATTACAGTGAGGGGTGTGAGGTATATCAGTGTTACAGTGAGGGGTGTGGGGTATATCAGAGTGTTACAGTGAGGGGTGTGGGGTATATCAGTGTTACAGTGAGGGGATATATCAGTGTTACAGTGAGAGGTATATCAGAGTGTTACAGTGAGGGGTGTGGGGTATATCAGTGTGTTACAGTGAGGGGTGTGGGATATATCAGAGTGTTACAGTGAGGGGTATATCAGAGTGTTACAGTGAGGGGTATATCAGAGTGTTACAGTGAGGGGTATATCAGAGTGTTACAGTGAGGGGTGTGGGATATATCAGTGTTACAGTGAGGGGTGTGGGGTATATCAGAGTGTTACAGTGAGGGGTGTGGGGTATATCAGAGTGTTACAGTGAGGGGTGTGGGGTATATCAGAGTGTTACAGTGAGGGGTATATCAGAGTGTTACAGTGAGGGGTATATCAGAGTGTTACAGTGAGGGGTGTGGGATATATCAGTGTTACAGTGAGGGGTGTGGGGTATATCAGAGTGTTACAGTGAGGGGTGTGGGATATATCAGTGTTACAGTGAGGGGTGTGGGGTATATCAGAGTGTTACAGTGAGGGGTGTGGGGTATATCAGAGTGTTACAGTGAGGGGTGTGGGATATATCAGTGTTACAGTGAGAGGTATATCAGAGTGTTACAGTGAGGGGTGTGGGATATATCAGTGTTACAGTGAGGGGATATATCAGTGTTACAGTGAGAGGTATATCAGAGTGTTACAGTGAGGGGTGTGGGGTATATCAGAGTGTTACAGTGAGGGGTGTGGGATATATCAGAGTGTTACAGTGAGGGGTATATCAGAGTGTTACAGTGAGGGGTATATCAGAGTGTTACAGTGAGGGGTGTGGGATATATCAGTGTTACAGTGAGGGGTGTGGGGTATATCAGAGTGTTACAGTGAGGGGTGTGGGGTATATCAGAGTGTTACAGTGAGGGGTATATCAGAGTGTTACAGTGAGGGGTATATCAGAGTGTTACAGTGAGGGGTATATCAGAGTGTTACAGTGAGGGGTATATCAGAGTGTTACAGTGAGGGGTATATCAGAGTGTTACAGTGAGGGGTATATCAGAGTGTTACAGTGAGGGGTGTGGGATATATCAGTGTTACAGTGAGGGGTGTGGGGTATATCAGAGTGTTACAGTGAGGGGTGTGGGATATATCAGTGTTACAGTGAGGGGTGTGGGGTATATCAGAGTGTTACAGTGAGGGGTGTGGGATATATCAGTGTTACAGTGAGAGGTATATCAGAGTGTTACAGTGAGGGGTGTGGGATATATCAGAGTATTACAGTGAGGGGTGTGAGGTATATCAGTGTTACAGTGAGGGGTGTGGGGTATATCAGAGTGATACAGTGAGGGGTATATCAGAGTGTTACAGTGAGGGGTATATCAGAGTGTTACAGTGAGGGGATATATCAGTGTTACAGTGAGAGGTATATCAGAGTGTTACAGTGAGGGGTGTGGGATATATCAGTGTTACAGTGAGGGGATATATCAGTGTTACAGTGAGAGGTATATCAGAGTGTTACAGTGAGGGGTGTGGGATATATCAGAGTATTACAGTGAGGGGTGTGAGGTATATCAGTGTTACAGTGAGGGGTGTGGGGTATATCAGAGTGATACAGTGAGGGGTATATCAGAGTGTTACAGTGAGGGGTATATCAGAGTGTTACAGTGAGGGGTATATCAGAGTGTTACAGTGAGGGGATATATCAGTGTTACAGTGAGAGGTATATCAGAGTGTTACAGTGAGGGGTGTGGGGTATATCAGAGTGTTACAGTGAGGGGTGTGGGGTATATCAGAGTGTTACAGTGAGGTGTGTGGGATATATCAGTGTTACAGTGAGAGGTATATCAGAGTGTTACAGTGAGGGGTGTGGGGTATATCACTTACTTTGGCCCTGTACATTATCTGCAGCCAGTCTTTGGGTTTGATCGGGCGAAGGATTGGACTTGGTTTTCTCTGTGGAGCAAGAGGAGAAAGTATTAAACCGTGGAATGGACTGTGATGGGTCGTGCTACACCAGCTCTCACTCCATCTCTCATTCACCCTTTCCCCCCTTCTCATACTTTAACATCATCTTCACTCTCGGTAAAGGGTGACTGGACAGTGATCGGGAGCAGGAACCCTGGCTGATTTTCCTCCTCTCTCCAACTCAGGGGTCACTGAGGGTAGTGAGCCACAGACTGAACTCAAGCAGAGTCTAAGCTCAGAACCTCCTGCACTGGACACTGACATTGACATGGGGTGGGGGGCTATTCCACAAAGCAAATATGAGGTGAGAAACTGAGAGCCCTTTGGTGTCACTCTCCCTCACTCACTCTTTCTCGCTTGTTTGCCCTCAGGAGAATTGGTTGTTAGAGATAATTCTGGGTCATTGGCAGATGATGGTTCCACTGGATCTGGGGGGTAGCCTGTGGAATGAATCAGAAACAGTACCATCACATGATAGACATTATCACTGAATCCTCCACCATCAACATCCTGGGGGTTACCATTGATCAGAAACTGAACTGGACTAGCCATATAAATACTGTGGCTATAACAGCAGGCCAGAGGCCGGGAATCCTGCGGTGAGGAACTCACCTCCTGACTCCCCAAAGCCTGTCCACAAGGCACAAGTCAGGAGTGTGACATAATACTGTCCAATTACCTGGATGAGTACAGCTCCAACAACATTCAAGAAGCTTGACACCGTCCAGGACAAAGTAGCCCAGTTGATTGGCACCCCATCCACCACTTTAACATTCACTCTCTCCACCAATGCACAGTGGCAGCAATGTGTACCATCCACAAGATGCACTGCAACAACTCACCAAAACCTGTCACCTAGAGGACAAGGACAGCAGATGCACGGGAACACCACCACCTGCAAGTCCCCCTCCAAGCGATTAACCATCCTGACTTGGAAATATATCGCTGCTTCAAAATCGTACAAACCCCTCTCTGAAAACACTGTGGGTGTACCTACGCCAAGCAGGCGGCTCACCACCACCCTCCGTAAGGTCAATTAAGGATGGACAACAAATGCTGTCCCAGCCAGCGACGCGGTGAGGGGTGTGGGGTATGTCACCTCCTTGGCCCTCTTCCTTACCTGCAGCCAGTTTAGGGTTTTGACTGGGTGATGGACGGGACTTGGCTTTCTCTGTGGAGTAAGAGAAGAAAGGATTAAACTCCGTAATGAAGTTTGATGGGTCGTGCTACACCAGCTCTCATTCCATCTCTCATTCACCCTTTGCACCCTCATCATCATCACCCTCAGTAAAGGGTGGCTGGACAGTGATCAGGAGCAGGAACATGGCTGATTTCCCCTCTACCTCCAGCAGTCATTATGAATAGAAACCCGATCACTGTATCACAATCTTTACACACACACAAACATACCTCATATTGAGTGATGTAGTCTTGTCCGAATGTGCGGCAGTGAAGAGCCTTAAACACAGACAAATCCTCCAAACAGCAGTGATAAAGCACCTAGGGAGTTTCCAGCAGAGACAGACTGCAGGTCGGTATTAATAAACGCCTTAGAGGCAGAGAGGGGTTTAGGGAGGGAATTCCGGAGCATGGGGCCCACTCAACTCAAGTCTTGGCTGCCAATGGCGGACTGAACTCGGGGTATCTGAGGATTGGAAGGGTGCAAACAGACAGTGGGCAAGGAAAGGAAGAGTGCATGGAGACCAAAATCAAAGAAAACATAACTCAGGGCACAGCACAGCACAGGCAATTGGATGTTTGCAAGGGGAAACGCGCCTCCGTCGCGCAGGGGAACGCGCCGCCGTCGCGCAGGGGAGCGCGCCGCCGTCGCGCAGGGGAGCGCGCCGCCGTCGCGCAGGGGAACGCGCCGCCGTCGCGCATGGGGAACGCGCCGCCGTCGCGCAGGGGAACGCGCCGCCGTCGCGCAGGGGAACGCGCCGCCGTCGCGCAGGGGAACGCGCTGATTGGTGAGCAGTTGCTGAGATTTTAAAGGAAAGGCTTTAAATGAGATTTTTGATTATTTGCATTAAGTTTAGTCCAATGATTGGAGACGTGGTAAGGAATCTGAGACCCCTGTGAACATCCTCAGTCCACGTGATGAAAGGTCATCAACCTGAAACATTAAGTTTCTCCACACATGATATCAGACAAGCTGATATTCAGCATTTTGTTATTTCAGATTATCTTCAGCATTTTGCTTTTGTACTTCATTTGGAAATTTGATGAGGGTGGGAGGAGGCTGTTCTGGGTCTTTTAATAAACAGGAAGCATGGTGAGCCAGGGAGGGGAAGACCAGGCTCGAGCTGAGGTACAGAGGCATTAATTTTGGTGAGCAGGTAGGCAATTGGTTGGTGAATTTTATTTTTTCCTTCCAGGGCACTATTTTAAACTATGAATAGGGAACTATAAGGACTGCACTGTATTAAACTTATAACTTAGCAAGTTAAAATACCAATGGCAACATGGGGAAAGCCTTTCACACAGGTTCTGGGCTTCACTGCCTGAGTGTGTGGTGGAAGCAGTTTCAATCATGGCTTTCAAAAGGGAATTGGAGAAAGAGCAGGGGTGGGAGAAGGTGAG